>NC_046161.1:66882895-67147895 GCF_011064425.1 Rattus rattus | reverse complement strand
AGAGCAGTCAGTGCTCTTAATCACTGAGTCTCTCCAGCCCAAAAATCTGATTTCTATATATGGTTTATAAGAAAAGATGTCAACTGGATGTTGGTGATATGGACACCTTTCATCCCAACACTCAAGAGGCAAATGCAAGTGGTCCAAATTGGAGGCCAGCCTGGTCTACAGAGTGAGTTCCACAGCAGCCAGGGGTACACAGAGAAACTCTGTCTCCAAAAAAAAAAAAAAAAAAAAAAAGAACAACACCAAAAAAACAGAAAACAAAAACAAAAAACGGAGAGATAAGTTCTCTGCCACTGCAAATTTACACTTATCCATTATTGTATATTGTCCAGGACAAGGACAGTTTGATCTCACACAGTCACCTTGATAATACTTGATAATACTAGATGGAGTTTATTTCGCTTATCCCAGAATCTCATATTTAAAGATTTACTTATTTATTATATATGAGTACACTGTAGCTGTCTCAGATACATCAGAAGAGGGCATCGGATCCCATTACAGATGGTTGTGAGCCACCATATGGTTGCTGAGATTTGAACTCAGGATCTCTGGAAGAGCAGTCAGTGCTCTTAACCTCTGAGCCATCTCTCCAGCCCAGAATTTCATATTTTAAAAGCAAGGGCAGGTCATAATGTGTGTAAATGTTTGGAAACCAAAATAGCAGGAACATCAGACCAGCAGTAGAGGGATGCAAGGGCTAGGAAAGGTCAAGAAACTTCTGGAAGGTCATAAACAAGTAAATGAAACATGTGATTAAAGTGTGAGCTTGCCTATTCGATGTCTCATTGATTTTCTTGTTGTTTCCCTTCCCATACTGAGCCTACTGCTAGGTACCTGCATAATGTTGACAGTGTTCATTGGTCTACATAGACTAGAATTTACTGTCCATTGAACGTTTTAAAAGGGTTTCCAGTATTTCCGGTTAGTCTCTAATCTGCTCTGTAGCTGAAAATGAACTTTAACTTCTGATTCTCCTGATTCTACCTTCTGAGTGCTAGGACTATAGAAGTCATCATCATAACTCATCTATGAGTCACTGGGGCTCAAACCAAGGACCTTGTACGTGTTAAGCAGTCATGCTAACAACTAAACTGTATCTGTAGCCCTGAATTGAGCTTCTTTGTTTCTTTTCTTTTCTTGTTCCTTTTCCTTCTTGGTTTCTTTGTCTCCTTTTTTCTTTTTAAATTACATTTAGGGCCAGGTAGTGGTGGCACATGCTTTTAATGCCAGGACTCAGGAGGCAGAGGCAGGTGACTCTATGATTCAGGGACAGCCTGGTCTACAGAGTGAGTTCCAGGACAGCCAGGGCTATAAAGTGAAACCCAATCTCCAAAAAATAAAAATAAAAAAGGGGGGTTGGGGATTTAGCTCAGTGGTAGAGCGCTTGCCTAGGAAGCGCAAGGCCCTGGGTTCGGTCCCCAGCTCCAAAAAAAAAGAAAAAAAAAAAAAAAAAAAAAAAAAAAATGCATTTAGGGGCTAGAGGGATGGCTCGGTAGGTAAGAGCATTTGTTGCTCTTGCGTGGTTGTTTCCTAGTACCCACATGATGGCTCACAAGCACTTATTAAGTAGAGTTCCAGGGGACCCAATGTCTTCTGACTTCTGTGGGCATCAGGCATACACATGGTACACACACACACACACACACACACACACACACACACACACACACACAGAACACGCTTGTGTGTGCATCATCGTACATGTGTAGCGGGAGGTCAGAGGACAGCTTATGGGGAGTCGGTTCTCTCCTACTATGTGAGTCTCAGAGATGAATGAAGACATGTACATTTTATCGTCTCTTAAGTACACTGCTAGAACCCTGAAATTAAAGATCCCTTGGGTCAGAGAGATGGCTCAGAGACTATAGACACATGATGCCAAACCTGAAGACCAGAGTTCGGTCCCTGGAGGTTGTAAATCTCTTCAGCAATGATCTTACATTCCTATTTGAGTTCTAGTCCCAGCCCTTTTTTTTTTTTTTTTTTTGGGAGACAGGGTTTCTCTGTGTACCCCTGGCTGCTGTGGAACTCACTCTGTAGACCAGGCTGGCCTCCAACTTGGACCACTTGCATTTGCCTCTTGAGTGTTGGGATTAAAGGTGTGCACACTGGGGTTGGGGATTTAGCTCAGTGGTAGAGCACTTGCCTAGCAAGCGCAAGGCCCTGGGTTCAGTCCCCAGCTCCAAAAAAAAAGAAAAAAGAAAAAAAAAAAGTGTGCACACTACCAACATCCAGTTGGTGGGAGGTAGGGGGAGGGGAGGAAAAATAGCAAACTGGGAGATAAGGGATGGAGGTCACAAAGCTCTACAAAGGCAGACGGATGAGAGGGGCAGCACACTGACACTAACAAGTAGAAGTAGCAGAAGAAAACAACACCAGCAGAGCTGTTGTGGTTGTGAGCAAGTTTCCGTGTTCCCACCAGCTCTACTGTAAGTCTCCTGCCGAGGAGGAGACCGTGCCATCTGAGCTACTGGGCGGATGACAAGAGAAGAAATGATGACAGGGGCAGGGCACGCTGTGGACAGAGATTTCGGCCACGACACCTTCATGCTCCATTAAAGGCTCTCCAGGGGTCTGAAGGACTCCAGCACACTGTTCCTTTTACGGCCGAGCTCAAAGAGCGCACCAGGCCTCAACACCTTTGTGTCGCACCTAGCTAAGTGCTTTGCACACCGTGGGCTGAGGGGGTCCCCCGATTTTATAGGGGATGTCATGCTTTTTAAAATGGGCTCTTGCCCAAATAGAAGGGCTGGTTAAGTGTTCATATGTGTCTTGGGGGGGTGATGTGGAGCAAGAAACGGGAGAAGCCTTTAACACTGCCCACCCCCTCACCTGGGCTGCATTTTAAGCCCAAGCTTCAAGGAACAGAATTCTTTCTGCGCTCCCTGTCTTACCAAACCCTGATATGTGAGAGCTTTGCAATGATTTCCAGCTGGGATTTGCTGAAATAAAGTCTCACAAAACAATCGTTTTCTGATCAACTCATCAAAGATTGGCCCAAAGCTGGGGATGTAGCTCATCTCATGGTGTGGCTGGAGAGATACACGCTCCATTGAGAAAGTATTTGTTTTACATGCGAGGACCTGCTCCTGTTTGCTTGCTTGCTTGCTTGCTTCCTTCCTTCCTTCCTTCCTTCCTTTCTTTCTTTCTTTCTTTCTTTCTTTCTTTCTTTCTTTCTTTCTTCCTTCCTTCCTTCCTTCCTTCCTTCATTCCTTTGTTCCTTCAATCCTTCATTCCCTCCTTTCTTTTTGCTTTTTTTTTGGGGGGGGTGTTTTTGGGTTTTGTTTGGTTTGGTTTGGTTTGGTTTTTGAGACATGGTTTCTCTGTGTCCTGGAACTCACTTTGTAGACCAGGTTGGCCTCAAACTCAGAGATCCACCTGCCTCTGCTTCCTGAGTGCTGGGATTAAAAGCATGTGCCACCACTGCCTGTGAGAGTTTGTAACACCAGCACTAAGGAGGCAAAATGCAAGTGCTAGGGTCACTGGGGCTTGTTGGATGGCCAGCATGTCCTTCTTGTCAAGTTCTAAGCCAATGAGAAAAACTGTGTGGAAAAAGAGGAGGAAGAGGAGGAGGAGGAGGAAGAGGAGGAGGAGGAAGAGGAGGAGGAAGAGGAGAAAGAGGAAGAAGAGGAGGAGGAGGAGGAGAAGGAGGAGGAAGAGGAGGAGGAAGGAACTGGGGTGATATATCTGCACTGGCCACCCATGTATGTAGGCTAGAGTTCAGATTCCCAGAAACCACATAAAAGCGCCCTGACAGGTGGACAGCCTCCTGTAACCCCGTGCATCAGAGGCAGAGAAAGGGGATCTTGGGAACAAGCTGGTTAGTTCAGCAAGCCAAAATGGCAAGCTCTTCATTTAGGGTCCCCAAAGCCTCCACGTGCACATGCAAGTGATGCGTACTAGTGCGCATCACTTAAACGAAGGTGGTTCGGTCGGTTTGAGAGACACACCAGAGGTTGTCCTCTGGCCTGACCTCCATACATGTGTGCACACTTACACAAACACACACACACACACACACACACACACACACACACACACACACACACCTGGGTTCTACCTCCAGCAACACATAAAACCAGGTATGTGGTGCCCACCTGTAATCTTGGCACTCTGGACATGGAAGCAGGAGAACTAGAAGTTCAAAGTCATCCTTTGTTACACAGTGAATCTGTTCAACGTAAGACTATGCCTCAAGGGGTTGGGGATTTAGCTCAGTGGTAGAGCGCTTGCCTAGCAAGTGCAAGGCCCTGGGTTCGGTCCTTAGCTGGGGGGTGGGGGGACGACTATGCCTCAAAGAGAAAAGAAAGATGTCTATAAACCGGTATTTAATGCTATATTGAAAATGAACATTATAGGGCTGGAGAGATGGCTCAGTGATTAAGAGCACTGACTGCACTTCCAGGGGTCCTGGGTTCAATTCCCAGCAACCACCTGGTGGCTCACAACCATCTGTAATGAGACCTGATGCCTGCCCTCTTCTGCTGAGTCTGGAGAAAGTGACAGTGAATTCACATGTATAAAATAAATAAATAAATCTTAGGGAAAGAAAGAAAGAAAAAATTAAATAACGTTTATTTGGGTCTGAGCCTGTCACGGCATGTGTAAGTGCGGAGCTCAGAGGACAATCTGCAGATCCAGTTCTTCCTTCTACTGTGTGGGTCCTGGGGATGGAACTCAATCATCAGCAGGCAGCAAACCCTTTAATCTGCTGAGCCATCTCACCAGCCTGAAAAGTGGTGTCTTAATACTTACTCTTTAATGTTGGCTGAATAGCTACAGTTTTAATCTCTATTCATTTCTTAACTCCCAAGCCCCTGAGACTGTGTATACATGCTTCAAGCTAATAAACATGTGGAGGGGGTGCCTACATGGTCACACAGAACACATATATAAGTATACATGTGTTCATATATATATATATGTTGGATTGGTAGCTGTCACAGTTAAAAGAACATTTTAATAATTATAATCAGAATCATAGATTCAAGTATATGCTAGATTTTCATAGATTTTACTGAGACCTTTTCAAGATAAGAATGTCCAGGGTTCGGTTCCCAGCACCCAGGAGTGTGAGTTCACAATCACCTGTAACGCCAGCTCTGTGGGATCCGATGCTCTCTTGTGTCATACTTATACCTCTGCACACTCACATATAGATACATAATGTGCACACTCACAATTTAAAGTACAATAAATTCTTTTTAAAAAGACTAAAGGCTTAAAATGCTAGCTTATTTATTTGAAAATACTTATTTAAATGCTGTCCATGAATATTCACTTTGTAACACCAGGGAACTCTCTCCTGGAGGATTTTTGGTAATACAAGCTGACAAAAAGACTGTGTGGCTTTATCCACTTTCATTTTCCAAGATAAACATTTATAACTCTATTTAGAGGGTAATAGGTCTAGCTTGGCATGGGCGCTGACAAAAGGAGTCTTCCTTGATGATGTATGAGCTAAATATTAAAGGAGATTTTCGTTTCAAAGCTGCTCTTAAACTCTCCTTGAAGTGGATATCAACAAACGAACCCAATCCATTTATACCAATCAAATCCCACTTTTCATGACTGGCACCTTATAAGACCAATTGCTACCCTGAGTCCTGGCTTCCAGTTCAAAGCCCTGGTATTGGTGATGAAGTGTTACTATCTTCAAAGTCTTCACAGCTGCCTCTCCTCAGCCATGGAGAGTGAGTGCAGCGACTCTCCTCTGAGTGTCACAGATGTTCTGGGTTCTCACCCAGAGTGTATGGAGGAAGGGTGGAGCCCTGTTTGCTCCCTGCCACCTCTGCCTGAGAACCTGGGCTCAGTCAAGCCTGGCTGTGTTTTTTAAGGCTGCCCTGTTTCTTGTGGAATTAGAGGAAGCAGAGGAGGAAGAGGAGGAGGAGGAGGAGGAGAGGAGGAGGAGGAGGAGGAGGAGGAGGAGGAGAGGAGGAGGAGGAGGAGGAGGAGGAGGAAGGAGGAGGAGAAGGAGGAGGGAGGAGGAGGAGGAGGGGAGGAGGAGGAGGAGGAGGAGGGAGGAGGAGGAGGAGGAGGAGGAGGAGGAGAAAATGAGAGAAACCGTCCCTGGCCATTGGAAGATGTCCTTCCTATCTCCCACGACTCTGCCTCCCCTTTCATGTTCCCACCGTGATGCACTCCTCCCTCAGGCAGTGTTTCCTGCTTTGCTGCAGCACAAAATACCCATTAAATAAGGTAGTAAAGGCATTTTGTAGACATTATAATTTTTATCCTTTTTTAAATATTTATTTTATTTATATGAGTACACTGTATCTGTACACACCAGAATCAAATCCCATTACAGATGGTTGTGAGCCACCATGTGGTTGCTGGGATTTGAACTCAGGACCTCTGGAAAAGCAGACAGTGCTCCTAACCACTGAGCCATCTCTCCAGCCCCGACATTATAATTTTTATAATTAACTAAGTGGTCTCTCAATCTTAATCTTATGTAATATTTCACTTGCTACTTTTGTGACATTTTTATTTACTTGTGTCTGTGCACCCATGCACATGTATGTCATGATACCCATGTGGATGTCGGAGGACAGCCCCGTGTGAGTCACTTCCACTATGTGGGTACCAGGGATTGAACTCAGGTTGTCAAGTTTAATACCAGGAACCATTACCTAATGAACACCCCGCTACCCCTATTTCTGTGATTTTGTTTAAATAAGTAAATCCTTGGCATTTTCTTCTCCTTTTATTTCTGAAAAAATTGTTGGTTTCTTTGTGGTTTTCTTTTATGAAAGACTAGTTCATCCATGTCTTTCCTGTAGATAAATCTAAAAGGCTGGGAACGGAGAAGGGCTGAGCAGCAGAGGAGGTAAAAACATAGAGGTGGGAATCAAACTCAACAGAGACAGGTGGGGCTGTCCCCGAGTTGCTGGGTGCTTCTCTGACACACGTGAAACCCTGAGTGGGATCCCCAGCACTGCATAAAACCAGGCATGGTGTTGAAGATTAATACTCCCAGTATTTAGGAGATTAAGACAGGAGGATCAAACAGAAAAGGTTCACAGGGCAACCTGGGCTACTCGAGACTCTGTATTACTCACGGTAAGTAATGATGAAGACTGCAAAAATTACAATTACGGGCTGAAGAGATGGCTCAGTGGTTAAGAGCACTGACTGCTCTTCCAGAGGTCTTGAGTTCAATTCCCAGCAACCACATGGTGGCTCACAACCATCGGTAATGGAATCCCTCTTCTGGTGTGTCTGAAGATAGCTACAGTGTACTTATATAATAATAAATAAATCTTTTTAAAAAACAAAGAAAATGTACTATACTAATACTACAAAATGGTTTTTTGTTTAAAAAATTACAATTAGTTTATTTCACATTTATGTTATACCAAGTGTGAATATTCGTGATTAATGAAGAAAGACCCACATGGTGATTCAGGAATCCAGGAAGGTTTTTCTGTACACACCAGCCCATTTTCTACTGGTCTGAAACACAAACTAATCTCACTTCCTGTTGCTGGAAATGTGGTCTAGAGGGGTTCCAGGTGTAAGGAAATGGCTGGTCTAGTTCAGAAAGAAATACCACAAATACTTGTAGGAGGTGTCAGAGGCTGTGAAGTCACTTACGCCGTGTTTTGTTCTCTGTGGCCAAGTGACAAGCAGCAGTCATCAGGGGCTGTGTGTTCTCAGCTGCTCAACCTTTCTGAAGGAACAAGTCTGTACTTATTGCTGGGCAGTGGTGGTGCACACTTTCAATCCCGGCAGAGGCAGAAGCAGAGGCAGAGGCAGAGGCAGAGGCAGAGGCAGAGGCAGAGGCAGAGGCAGAGGCAGAGGCAGAGGCAGAGGCAGAGGCAGAGGCAGAGGCAGAGGCAGAGGCAGAGGCAGAGGCAGAGGCAGAGGCAGAGGCAGAGGCAGAGGCAGAGGCAGAGGCAGGTAGATCTACAAGTTTGAGGCCAGCAGGGTATACTAAGTTCCACAACAGCCAGGGCTGAAACTCTGACTTGAAAAACAAACAAACAAAAATTTTTTTTGTAATTAATTTTTTAAAAATTACTTTGTGTGCATGGGTGTTTTGCCTACATGTATGTCTGTGCACTGTGTATGACCCTGATTCTCACAGAAGCCAGAAGAGTGCATCGGGTCCCTTAGAATTGGAATCACAAACTACTGTGAGATGCTCTCTGGATGCTGGGACTTGAACCTGGGTCCTCTGTAAGAGCAGCCAATGCTCTTAGCTGCCGAGCTACCTCTCCAGCTCCAGCTTTGGTATTTCTCAGAGTTAGATAAATTCATCTAAACCATTCTGACTAGGATAAAATGAAATCTCAAAGTAGTTGTAATTTGTTTTTCTCTGCTGGGTAAGGATGTTGAACACTCTAAAAAGTGTTCCTTAGCCATTTGGATTTCATGTTTTCAGAACTCTCTGTTTACTGTTATGTCCCATTTTCTAAAAGTGGTGCTTTGCTTTCTTTTTTTTTTTTTTTTTTTTTTTTTTTTTTTCGAGCTGGGGACCAAACCCAGGGCCTTGCCCTTGCTAGGCAAGCGCCTACCACTGAGCTAAATCCCCAACCCCGTGCTTTGTTTTCTTGAGCGTTTACTTTTTTGAGTTCTTTGTATATTCTAGTTACTAGCCCTATGTCAGATGTATAAATGGTGAAGATATATTTCCCCATTCTGTAGGCTGTCTCTTCATTTAAACGTTGGTGGCCTTTGCTGTACACAACCTTTTTAGTTTCATGAGGCCCCGTCTATGGTCAGTCTCAACACCTACACTTTGGGGATCTGGTTTAGAAAGTCTTTTCCCGTGGCAAGGAGTTCAAGAACATCCCCCACCTTCTATCAGATTCAACTTTATGAGGCCTTGTGCTGAGGTCCTTGATGCATTGGAAGTTGAGTTTTGTGTAGAATGAGAGAGAGAGAGAGAGAGAGAGAGAGAGAGAGAGAGAGAGAGAGAGCGCTCCAACGTCACTCTTCCTCGTGTAGATGGCTATCCATTTTGACCAGCGTCACTTGTTGAAGATGGCATCTTTTTTTCTCCGGTGTGTATTGTTGGCCCGTTTGTCAAAAGTCAGGTGGCAGTCGGAGTTCAGGGTCCTTATTAGTATCCTCCATTCCATTTTATTAATCAATGTGCCTGTTTTTATGCCAATGCCATGTTGTTTTAGTATGATAGTTCCATAGCATGACCTAAATCTGAGATGTGATTGGCACCAACAGCTTTTCCATTGTTCTGGTTTGTTCTGGTTCTTCTGGGCCTTCTGTACTCCTCTATGATATGATCCTATGTGTAATGGGCCCTAAAGATCCACCAGAAAACTCCTACAACAGATAGACACATTTAGCAAAATGACTCTTATTATGTTGAGAGATGTCTTCTTATTATGAAGGGATGTTGGATTTTTGTCACTGACCCTTGCTTCATCTAAGAAGATGATCATATGGTTTCTGTCTTGAGTTCGTTCTTGTGATGGATTACATTAATTGGTATTTTTTTTTTTTTTTTTTTTTTTTTTTCGAGCTGGGGACCGAACCCAGGGCCTTGCGCATAGGCAAGCGCTCTACCACTGAGCTAAATCCCCAACCCCCGTATTTCTTTTGTACTGAACCATCCCTGTATCTTTGGAAGGAAGCCTACTTGATCATGGGGAATAATCTCTTTGATATGTTCTAAATTCATTTTGCAATTATTTTACCGAGAATTTTTGTGGCTATGTTCATCAAAGATATTGGCCTATAATTTCGTTTTTTGGTGTTGAACTCTTTGTCTGGTTTTGGTATCAGGATATCATTGGCTTTGTAAACCGAGATTGAAAATACTCCTTCATTTCCTAGTTTATGTAATAATTTGAGGAGTATTACTGGTAGTTCTTTGAAGGCCTGGCAGAATTCTGTGCTGAATTCATCTAGTCCTGGGCTTTTCAGTGGGACATTAAAATGTACTGCTATTACATCATTAGATTTGATGGGTCTATTTAATTTGCTTATTTCATTTTAATTTAGCTTTAGTCAGACATATGTAGCTAGAAATCTCTCTCTCTCTGTCTCTCTGCCTCTCTGTCTCTCTCTGTCTCTCTGTCTCTCTGTCTCTCTCTCTCTCTCTGACTACAGATCAGGATGTAGGACTCTCAGTTTCTTCTCCAGCACCAGGTCTGCCCGCATGCTGCCACGCTTCCCTCCATGATGACAGTGGACTAAACCTCTGAACCTGTGAGCCAGCCCCAGTTAAGTGCTTTCTTTTATGAGAGTTGCTGTGGTCATGGTGTCTCTTCACAGAAATTGAAAACACCTCTCTTTTCATATCTAATTTTATTAATTTAGATAATTTTTTCTTTTGGTGAATTTGGCTAAAATTATATCATGATTGCCAATCTTTTTAAGAACTAACCTCCATTTCATTGACTGTACTTTTTTTCTCTTTCTATTTCGTCCATTTTTGCTGTCTTTTCCCACCCACTTTCTCTGGGTGTTGTTTGTTCTTGTTTTTCCAAGGCTTTGCAGCCCATCATTAAGGTATTGGTTTGAGATCTCTTGATGTTTTTGATGTAAGCCGACACTGCTGTAATTTTCCTCTCAGGACTGCATTCGTTGTGTCCCATCCAGTTCAATGTGCTCTGTTTTCGTTTTCATATTGTTGTAAGCATTTTAAATTTCTTCCTCTTTGACCCAATTATCATTAATAGCTCATTGTGTAGTGTTAATAGGTTTGTGCACTTTCTCTTGCTGTGGATGTCCAGCTTTATTCTCTTATGATCAGATGGAATGTAAGACGTTATTTCAATTTCCATATATTTATTGAGATTCCATTTGTATCCTAATGCATAGTTTGTTTGGGGATAAAGTTCCATGGGCTGCTGATGGAGTGTATTTTCTTTGGCATTTGTGTGGAATGTTCTGTTAAGTCCATTTTATTTATGATGTCTGTTTCTTCGCTTATTTTTTTTCTAGACTATCTCTCTACTGGTGAGAGTGGGATAGGGAAAATCATCTATTAACCCTATGCTACAGTCAACCTAAGACCTATATAGAAAACTTTCATGTAGTAGAGGGCCCCTGTATACTGCATATGTTTAGAATTATAATATGCTGTGGTGGGTATTTTCTTTAATGAATATGAAGTACCCCTTTTTTTTTTTTTTTTTTTCCGGAGCTGGGGACCGAACCCAGGGCCTTGCGCTTCCTAGGCAAGCGCTCTACCACTGAGCGAAATCCCCAACCCCTGAAGTACCCCTTCTTATCTCTCCTGACTAGTTCTGGTTTGAAGTTTCTTTTGTCCGATATTAACATAGCTATGCCTCCTTGCTTCTTACTTCCATTTGCTGGAATATTTTTCTCCATCATTTTACCTCAGGTGGTCTATTGCTGATGGTGGAGCATGTTTTGCAGAAGCAGAAAAAAGACGGATACTATTTTCTAATTTAATCTGTTAGTCTGTTTTTCAATTTTTTAGTTTTGCTTTTGTTTGTTTTGCTGTTGGTTTTGGTTTTTGTTTGTTTTTAGCTGAGACAGGGTTTCTCTGTGTAGCCTTGGCTGTCCTGAACTCGCTCTGTGGACCAGGCTGCTGGGATTAAAGGTATGTGCTGCTACACCTTTTTATTATGAGTGGAGACCATTAATATTATGAGTTGTTATTAAAATATGTGAATCAATTCCTGTCATTTGGTGATTTTTATGGCATTTTTGTCAGCTCTCTTTTGGTATTTGCTTTTCTTCTGTGACCTCTTGGTTGTGTTTATCCTTTAGATTAAATATTTCTCCTAGAATCCTCTGTAGGGCTGGCTTAGTGGCCATAAATACTTTTTAAATCTGTTTTTACTATGGAAACTTTTTATCTCTCCTTCAAGCTTAATAGATAGTTTTGCTAGGTATAATATCTGGGTTGACAGTTGTGGTTCTTCAGGACTTGGAGTAGATCTTTCCACGTTCCTCTAGACTTTGTCTCTGCTCTCCTCTGACTCATACAACCCTCCACTTCATCTGTCTGTTTATAGGGAGGCTTCCCTTTCCCTCACTGTGAGCTCATTGAGGTTCAGAGTTATGCTTTATTTAGTTCTGATTTGCTAACATGCAACCCATAGTGGATACACTGAATTTAATTAAGAAAAGACATCTGAGGACCAGAACTGGGAGGTAAGCTCTACCCTTAAGTAGATGAGTCTCCATTTGAATTTGAATATGAGGCAGAGAGAGTGTTGATCTGGTAAATCTCTTAAATAAGATGTTTTCTCAGTAGCACAAAGAAGCTGAAGGCTGGGACTGTGTGTAATACTTTTGTGGGGGGTGGGGAACTGCATGTGTATGTGCATGTGTCAGGGTATGCATTCATCTGTGTGCACATGTGTTGTTTTTTTTTTTTTTAAGATTTATTTATTTCATGTATGTGAGTACACTGTAGCTGTCTTCAGACACACCAGAAGAGGGCATCGGATCCCATTACAGATGGTTGTGAGCCACCATGTGGTTGCTGGGAATTGAACTCAGGACCTCTGGAAGAGCAGTCAGTGCTCTTAACCGCTGAGCCATCTCTCCAGCCCGTGCACATGTGTTTTAAGACCAGGGATAGAGACTGAGGGTGTTCTTCAGTCACTCCCCACTTTATTTTTTGAAGCAAGGTTTCTCACTGAGCCTAGGGCTCATTAATCCTAAGTGGCTGGGCAGCAAGCTCCAGGGATCCTCCTGACTCTATCTCTGGGATGACCAATATGTCTACACCTGGACTATTTTATGTGGATGCTAGGGATCTGAACCCAGTCTTAGTGCCTGCCTGGCAAGCACTTTACCACCTGAGCCATCTCCCTGACCCATACTACTCTTGATTGCTTTCTTGCTTTGGATGAAGTCGGAAGTTTGCTAATCGTGCGGAACATCTGCAATACTTTTGTTTTCCCTCAGACCTTGAACCACAGACCCTCCGGCCTCTATCTCCTAAGTGCTGGGAATAGAGGTGTGTGACCTCATGCCAGATTGTGTGCAGTACTAGGGAAGTCCTCCTTTGACCCAGCGACACTTGGCTGTGAAAAGACCAATAAGAAATGTGAGTGACCGTTTCTCTTATTAGCTCTTCTGTTCTCTCTGGATAGCCACAGTTCCTCTGGAATATGGAGTATGGGAAGATACACAGAGAGTGTCTGTTTGGATCCCTGGTGTTTGACTTTCCATCTCTTCTGTGTCCTTTTTATATAATCGCAGAGAAGACTCCAAGGGAAAATGTGTTTGCCGTCCAGATAACCATACAAAATAGCCTGTTTCCCGAGCTTAGTTTTTCTTTCCTTTTCTTTTTTTCTGGTGGTGGTAATAGGGATTGAACCAGGGGCCTCATTCACGCTAGGCAAACACTCCACCACTGTGCCACACTCCCAGTCCTCTAGGATTCACTTAAACTTTATAAATTTTGCGTGAATGAAAATATTGAAGCACCTTGTGCTTGTAAAGATGGTTTCAAATTAGATAGTTCGAATTTCTTAATTGAGACTGAAGAGACTTTTGGGTAACTCGTGAATTGAAAGGAAAGAAACTGCCAGTTTCCGTCCCAAAGGTGACCCCTTTAAAGACGTATTTGTTAGTTATGAGTGACAGAGGTTACGGAGCCAGCCGGGACCATTTCTAAAGTGTTAAGCTGACCTTAGGTAACGAGGTCGCGAGGTCGGTGGGGGTCAGGATTGTGCTGGAGAGCCCTCTGCCTTTTGTGGAGAGCTTTTTAAAAGGTTTTAGCTTTCTGTCCCTCCCTCTCTTCTTGATGTCTCATCCTGCCTGGCTGTTTTTTAGAAAACCACCGTGATTTGAAATCTGACTCATGGGCTGACCTCCCCAGTGGAAGGGCACATGGACAGCCAGATGCTGTGGTCGGAGCCCCTTCCCATTTGGCAGGATGGAAGGAGCCGGAAGCCTGATGAGAAGGCATCCCTTACGCGCCCCATCCCCCAAATCTGTCTAATGCAGACACTGTTTTCAGGTCTCCCCTTCCGCTTCTGCTTCCGCTTTTCTATGGCTCTGGTGACCTCGGATAAGTCATTCACACTTCCTGGGGACTCTTTCCCCCCCCCCCGTCATTGACAAAATAAGAAATTTGGACTGCATGGTGTGTTATTGATTTTTATCTCATTCGTTTGGGTTGATAAAATGACTGAACCCTTTTGTTTTTGTTGTTCCTAATTAGTAAAAATTAAAAACAGATCACGTTTTATTTTCCATGTTCTATGCGTCTCTTTAGGGAGAAAGCTTCTGCGTTAGCTTTGCCCTGTGTGTGACAAACAGCACTGTACACGGGGCAGTAGATTCTGGGAGCTCCTACTTAAAGGGCAAGTCCCGGAGGACTCGGAATTCAGCGTGAGTGGGGCCAGAGAGATGGCTTAGTGAATAAGGCAGTTGCTGCCAAACCGGATGGCTTGAGTTTGATCGCTGGGACCTACATGGTGGGAGGAAAGGACTAACTCCCACAAGCAGCCCTTTGACTTCCCACATGTGCACCATGGCTGTGTGTGTGAACACACACCTATACACGCATGCGCAAAACGTTAAAATAAAATGCAATTTTTAAAAGTTTTTTTTTTTTTTAAGCGTTTAGTACAAGCGACTAAGCTTTGCTACATGATGTGCGCTTACTGCGTGGTCCTATCTGTTCTCTCTGGCATGTGTGACGGACGTGGCACCAGGATGAACCTGATACCTTACTACTACACTATGGGTTTGTTTGTTTGCTTGCTTGTTTTTTTTTTTTTTTTTTTTAGCATAGACAAACTATGCTATATATTCTCTTCTGAGCATTGAAGACACATTCTGACAGCCTTTGAGCAGAGAGATCCAGCTCCCTGCCCACTGATACCTGAACTGACTGGGTGACATTCCTTCTTCATTAATTTCTGTCCATCAATTGGGAAAATAAGTCAGCAGGATGAGTCCTCTCTCTCTCTCTCTCTCTCTCTCTCTCTCTCTCTCTCTCTCTCTCTCTCTCTCTCTCTCTCCCCCCCCCACTTTGGAAAGCCTGCTGGAATTTTGACTGGAATGTTTCCCAGGCTCCTGGCTGTAGAGACCTCAGCTCCCTAAAACCACAGTTGTTTGTGTGTCTGCAGCCCCACAGGAGGCTACAATGGTGGAAGCCCAGTGTGGAGTGTCCCCATCCCTTCTCCTCAGGATTCCAGAGACTGGCAGGAGGACAGTTCTCCCTGCCAGGGGCTCATCTAGCTCTTCCCTCCACCTCCATTTTAGGAGAAAATGCCAAGGGGAGAAGAGAACATGACTGTGTTGATGAAGCTGGCACCACAGACTTCTGGTAGATATGCTGAACCCACAAGAACCAAAGACCCAGAGTAGGGATTTTAGAATTGTTTAAATCTGATTCAATTAAACGAATATTTCAAGGAATAAACCACTTTTTCTTTTTGTCTGTTTGTTTTTTTTTAGCCCTTGCAGGTCTGAAACTCAATATGTACATCAGGCTGGTCTCTCATCTGCCGGCCTCTGCCTATCCAGTGCTGGGATTGAAGGTGTGTGCCACCACACTCAGGCTTGTATACTAAAATTTGGTTCTGTGAGCAAGGGAGATGCAAAAAACATTTAAAAGGCATAAGCAACAGGTTCATCTTCTAATGGGAGAGAAAGAAAAACACATCCAGATCTTACACAAGATACAAAATGAACGGTGGGTGGGGACCCGGGAGATGGTCTTCCGGAAGGGAGAGCTCCCGGGAGGAGGCTTCTGGCAGAAGGTAGCATTTTAACTCAGTCATGAAGAACGGGTGTGATTTAGTAAACAGATCTGACTAGGGGGCAGAGGTCATGGAGGGTGATCCAGAAAAGCGAGGAGAAAGCAGTTTGAAAAATCCTAGAGGAGAAAACCAAAACAAAGCAAGATACTACATAGCAATGACTTCTCAGTAAAGTGTCCAGTAATCTGAAAAAAAAAAAATCCTAGAGGAGGCAGCAAATGACTGAAGGGATGGGAGGAGTTAGGATTCAGTAAAGGTCCCGATTAATAGTGCTTTAAAAATCATTGAGAAGAAGATGATTAAAGGCAGACTGAGCACTTAGTTTAGGAAGATAGATAGATAGATAGATAGATAGATAGATAGATAGATAGACAGACAGATGATAGATAGATAGACAGATAGATGATAGATAGACAGATAGATGATAGATAGATAGATAGATAGACAGATGATAGATAGATAGATAGACAGACAGATAGATAGATGATAGATAGATGAACAGACAGATGATAGATAGATAGATAGACAGACAGATAGATGATAGATAGATGAACAGACAGATGATAGATAGATAGATAGATAGATAGATAGATAGATAGATGAACAGGCAGATGATAGATAGATAGATAGATAGATAGATAGATGATAGAGATAGATAGACAGATGATAGATAGATAGGTGATAGATAGATAGATAGATAGATAGATAGATAGATAATAGATAGGAAAAGAGGGGGAAAGGAGAGGGTAGAAGGGAGATATTGTTAGAAAAAGAAAACCTGTCATATACAGCACAGAATATCTTAGAAAAACTTTAATATTACTTAGACATTGCTCCGACTAGGATAAGTGTTGGAAATAAAACTTTTGTATGTGCAAGACTCTAGGTGTATACCAGAGAGAAACCAGAGGACTATCTCAGTTGTCACCAGGGCATTCTCAGGGGAACTCATCCACTTCAGTCAAGCCAAGTTCCAGTTAGGCCAGACATACATACGGGCCAGCGAGCCCCAGGGATTTTCCTGTTCTGCCTTCTCAACTGGGACTATGCCTGTCATGTTGGTTCATCGAACTCGGGTCCTCATGCTTCTGAGGTAAAGCAGACTGCTGAGCTACCCTCCAGCCCTGCACACCATGGTTCTCATGTGCGTAATCACTAAGGCTATTTAGGCGAAAGCCTTAACACTCTGCCTGCTCTCTATGCTGGTTGCTACTGGTATTATTTTTAAACCTTTAATAATATTTATCGCAATTTTTCTAGTTTTATGAAACCAAAGTCCAAAAAGCAAGAGTTGAGAAGTGCTTGGCTATGAAATGAGGTGGGAGGGATCCATAAAAATTTGACCCTATGGAGTGGAGACTGGAGGCAGCGGCATATAAAATCTGCGATGATGAGGGGCACATTGAGCCCCATCAGACCGTTCCCTCCAGCCTTGAATTTTAAGCTCAGCCAGTGTCCTCAGTAGCTACAAACCACTTCTGTTTCCTAGCAACCTTCCACACATCTCCCCAAGCCTAGGCCAGGTACCACCTTCCTACGATATTTTCTTCCCATTCTTTCCTCCCATTGGTTGAAACACACGAGTGTTTTCTGTGTGTTCAGAATTCTGACCATGCACAGAGTTGTACGCCTCTCTCTCCCGCTGGGCTCTTCTGGCTGTCTTGCACTTATAGGCACCCAAGAAATATTAATGTTATATGGCAATATTACTTTTGATGGTTTTGGATGTTTTATCTGCATGTATGTACGCATACTATTTGTATAAATATATAAGGAACCCAGAAGAAATCATTGTCAGCCATCATGTGGGGTGCTCAGAATTGAACCCAGGTCCTCTGTAAGAACAGCCAGTGCTCTTGATTGGTGAGTCATCTCTCTAGCCCATGTACAGATCTGTTTGTTTATTGAGACAGGGTCTCACTATATAGCTCTGGCTGGCCTGGAACTTGTCATATACAGACTGAGTTGGCCTTGAACTTGTAGAGATCTGTCTGGTTGCCCTCTGGAGTGCTGTGATTAAAGGTGTACTATCACATCCAGCTATACTTACATTTTAAATGTAGCTGTTGAAAGAGTAGCTCCAAGACCTAGATATTTAAAAAAGTAATCTTTCTTCCTCTCCCTCTCCCTTCCTTCCTTCCTCTCTTCCTTCTTTACGGAGAGGGTCTTGTAGCCCAGGGTGGCTTCGATCTCAGCATCCTAACCACTGATATTACAGGCACGTGACTCCCCTCTAACCTATAGAGGTTTTTTTTGTAAACTCTATTCTTTTATCTGAAGGTGAGAGAAAACTGTACTTATTTGTTTTGTTTGTTTATTTTATTTTTTTTATCTTATTGTTTTTCTTTCCTGTGGCATGAAGTTCTAGAGGGCTCTTTTGATACTGTTTGGTACTCAAGCTGTAGTCTACCCAGCTCGAGGCTAAGCTGTTTCTTGTTCCTTATGTTGTCTCTGGGTTTCTCAATTTGAGAAACTAATTCCAATACCCTGGTGGCATGTGTGCCCTGCTGCTCAAATGTTCATAGAGTTGTCCCTGCTCTTTACTCTGCTGTCTTTGGTTCTGCAGGGGACCTTACACAAAGCCATCCCTGATTTCTGTTATCATTTCCCACCCCCAACCCTAGGCTAAGACAGAGTACAAACCTTTGTCAGCAACCCGCATGCTAATGGTTTCTGCCTCCTTTCTAGCATGGGATTTCTTCCTCTTTCCACAGCAGAAAACCTTCATCTTAGCCCAGGAGTTGACATTTGCTCTGAGACATGCATCAAGTCTTTTTTGATGTCCCAAGGGTCCCATCAAAA
Source organism: Rattus rattus (assembly GCF_011064425.1). Taxonomy (NCBI): domain Eukaryota; kingdom Metazoa; phylum Chordata; class Mammalia; order Rodentia; family Muridae; genus Rattus; species Rattus rattus. The sequence goes on along the minus strand of NC_046161.1, from coordinate 67,129,413 downwards.
CCTGAGTGGGATCAGCTTTTAATTGTCAGCTTGATCACCTGGGAGGCAGGCTTCTGACCAGGTCCTGAAGTGGGAGGACCTGCCCATTGTGGGTGGCACCATTCCCTGTGCAGAGGATTCTGGATTACGTAAGAGTAGAGAAAAACAGCTGAGGACTCACACTCCATGTCTTCAGATATGGGGGAAGGTTTCTAACCCTTCAAAGTACAGTGTCAAAGTACCCTGGCGAAGGCAGCTTAAGGGAGATAGAGTCTAATTGTCTCTCAAGTACATTAATTCATGGCTCTCTGTTCTTGACTGTGATTGTGAAGTGACTTGCTACTTCGAGCTCCTGCCATGTTTCTTGAAATGATGGACTGTACTTGAGAGACAAAAAGACTCTGCCTCCCTTAGGTTTCTTTTTGTCAGGGTATTTGACACTGTACTTTGAAAACATGGAATGTCCTTTGTCCCTCAAGGGAAAAATGGACAGGGAAGAGGGAACCCTGGAGTGAGTGGAGTCTTTATTATTTCAGTTGCAATAGGCGGTTGGTTAAGTGGACCTCGTGGCATAGAGAAGAGAACTAAACATATAAACTTAGGCATCAAAAACATGAGGGTTGGGCTGGAGAGATGGCTCAGCGGTTAAGAGCACCCGACTACTCTTCCAGAGGTCCTGAGTTCAATTCCCAGCAACCACATGGTGGCTCACAACCATCTGTAAAAAGATCCGATGCCTTCTTCTGGTGTATCTGAAGACAGCTACAGTGTACTTATATATAATAAATAAATAAATCTTTTAAAAAAAAACATGAGGGTTGGACTAGAGAGATGGCTCAGTGGTTAGGAGCACTGGTTGCTCTTCCAGAGGTCCTGAGTTCAATTCCCAGCACCCACATGGTGGCTCACAACCATCTGTAATGGGATCCCATGCCCTCTTCTGGTGTGTCTGAAGACAGCTGCAGTGTACTCATATAAATAAAAATAATAAATCTTTAAAAAATATGAGGGTTTTGATCCAAGAGAATATTCTTTGTCTCCATTCATGTCAAAGGGGAGGAGAAAATCAATTCAGTAAATTTTTTAATTAAGCACTATGCTAATTACCCCCAGGGAATAGAGAGGAAGTTTGCAATTAGGTATAAGATCCTTTGGGAGTATGGGCCCAGGCTTCGTCTGTAGCCTTTCCCCCTCCACAGCCTTCCTAGACTACTCAAACCTAAGCCTTTTCTGCCTTCATCTTTTAGATGAAATGCCTGCAAGGCTCCCTGGACCTCTTTACATCAACTGACAAAGTCTTCCTTAAAAAAGATCAAATTTCTGCAGCAGTGGCCTATTGCATGCAGCATTGTGGTAGCTCTTTTGCCCAGCCTGTCCTTACAGTAGCTACCTCGGACCTGTGAATCACCAAGGCCAGGGACTGAACCCATCCCACAATACACCTGGCACAGTCCTATGACTGAATGAAGGGTGTGTGTGTGTGTGCGCGTGTGTGCGTGTGTACATACATAAGTGCACATATTTATATATATGGATATGACAAACATCTGCATGACGTCTGGGCTGTCAGCTATAGTAACATATGTTGAATGCTGCTGTCTAAGAACTTTGCCTCCATTTTCTCATGTATTCTTACCCACAGACAAAACCTAGCTTTTAATTCCCATTTAGAAGGAGTAGTATTGAGAACTAGAAAGGTTGCTACCTGTATAGAATTACTTGCTCACCTTACTATCTTACAACTGTTATTTAGTTGTTAAATGTGATTCCTAGAATCTTCCGAAGTTTCCCTTTGGAAAGCTTCTGCCTAAACAGGGATGTGGCTAAAATAGGGGAGGCAGAGGGCTTGGGGCAGAAGGGACACAGTCTAGTAGGCTGAAGTAAGAGACGTCGCTGAAGTTCAAACCTGGGCTAGGTACCTGGCTCAGTTGGTAAAGTTCTTTCCTTGCAAACACACGGACTTGAGCTCCATCCTCACACTCATCTACAGAAGAGCCAAATGTTACCTGCTTATATCCCAGCTCGGGCTGCCAGGAACAAATGGACCCGCCCAGTTTAGCATAGATAGTGAGATGCAGGCCAGTGAGATACTTTGCCTCAAAAAAAAAAAAAAAAAAAAAAAAAAAAAAAAGACGAAAAGAAAGACCACATTTAAAGAACATAGAACACCCAAGGTTGTTCTCTCTCTCTCTCTCTCTCTCTCTCTCTCTCTCTCTCTCTCTCTCTCTCTCTCTCCCCCCTCCCCCCCCCCCCCCCCCCCTCCTTCCCCCTCCCCCTCCCTCTCTCCCTCCCTCTCCCCCCCTCTCCCTCTCCCCCCCCCCAGTGTTCGGCGGTGTTGGTCAGGAAGTCCGCTCCCCCTCTCCAATACAGGCTGTTGATTGCAGGCTACAGCTGGGTGTTAAAGCCCTGTTGCTGAGGGCACTGTATACTTTGGCTGTAGGCCAGGGAGGGAGAATTGGGCGGGAACTGAGTTAGAAGCCCCCTGCCCACTGGCTGCCATTCCTAGTGCTGGAGACTTGTTAGTGCTGGTCCTACCAAGCTATGAGCCCACGCTCTAACACTGGCAGCATGCCGGGCAGGCTATGCACACTGAGGTAACAGTGGCACAGCTATTATGGGTACAGCGAACTGGGTTCCACTTGCACTTAAAGCTTGCTCCACTGGGGTTGGGGATTTAGCTCAGTGATAGAGCGCTTGCCTAGCAAGCGCAAGGCCCTGGGTTCGGTCCCCAGCTCCAAAAAAAACAAACCAAAAAAACAAAAACAAAAACAAAAAAAGCTTGCTCCACTGGAGAGAACCTGCGCTTGGTATGTAAAAAAACCCGGGGCCATGGGTCCTGGTGGGGAACGCTAGTGTTGTTTTGTTGAATGGATTCTATGTGCTTGTAAAGAGACACAATATATTACCGCTGCTGTCAGCCTTGGTCGGTGAGGCTTCTTTTTGCAGTGAGGATGGTGGTTGCTATGGAGACTCGTAACCAGTCAATCTTCTGGGAATAAACGCTTGTTGCTGTGGCACAATGACACAACACTCAACCCTTAATTGAAAAGAAAAAATACCATACACTTATGTCACCTTCTCTAAGCCTAGAGAATACAAGGGCAGGAAGAATGGAAAGGCCAAAAGAAAAAAATAGCACGTTGTACGGCATTTCCTCTGCATAGGACAGGATTTTATCCCTTCTTGTTATCGTTGCTTGTTTGTGTGTTTTTTTTAAAGTGGTTTAACTTCTTGTGATGTGGTCATATTACAATTTTTAAAAGATTTCTTTCTGAATATGTGTCGGAGTTGGGGGCGGGGCACCTGTTTCAGGCACTCTTAGATGCTGGAAGAGGTGACTGAGGGCCACCCTTATGTGGGTACTGGGAACTGAACCCAGAGCTTCTGAAACAGCAGCAAGCTCTCCAAACTGCTGAACTCTCTCTAGTCCTGATAATGGCTCTTAAATCGACTACCTGTGGGGGCTGGAGAGATGGCTCAGTGGTTAAGAGCCCTGGCTGCTCTTGCAGAGGTCTTGAGTTCAAATCCCACAACCACATGGTAGCTCACAGCCATCTGCATTGAGATCTGATGCCCACTTCTGATGTGCTCATATACATAAAAATAAATAAGTCTAAAAATAATTTGAGTACCTGTGATCATTAACATGAGGGCTGTCATGAAACAGAGCTTAGTGACAACGTTCCCTCTTGAGGTGGTAGGAAACGCATGAGCCCCCTCTTTCCCCGAGGTCATGTGAGGTGGGATGAGGATTAGGTGTATTGGTTGCTCACAGATTATCTAATGCCATTCTATACTCATGTACAGAGCCAAATAAACTAATTGGCTCACCAAGCAAGGCTTGAGTAGAAACCTTTGTTCAGTCTGCCATTGTCCCCTCTAGCTGGTGTGGATAGGAAATGACTCTCCCAGGAAAGTCACACGTGAGCAGTTTGCCTTGTAGGTTGGTCCTCTGATGGCTGTAAGTGGAGTTGCTGACTTTTAGTTTGTATTACATTTTTTTTCTTATGAGGATGGATGTAAAGGCCTCCAAAGCAAAAAGCAGAAGCCTGGAGACGGCCTATTTTGGAATAAGGAAGAAGCAGATGAACCAGACAGAGAGGAAGTGAAGAAGCAGGCAGTTGTAGGTCTGGGACAGTAAGGGCTTCTCTTGTCTGTGAGGGTTTGCCCCTGACATGATTTAGAAACAAGCCCCAAGCCCCCTATCTGCGCCCTCCGTATCTTACCTTCTAGGGAGGGGCCTGAAGAGGGATTCCTCACCCCTGTATCCATTAGCTATGGCCAAGGTCCTAAGGTCACATAGTAAGGGTGCGAACTATCAAGCCTGCCCCTGTGAGCTGGGAAGGGGTCTTTGTAAGGTGAGTAGGACCACAGGAGATATCCACCTCACTGCTAGATGTCCTCGTTTGAAGGCACTTGTGAGGAGAAGGGAGGGAAAAGACAGTTGATGGATAAAAAGTGCCATAACTGTCAAGAAGATGGAGACTGAGAAAGAACTGGCTTTAATTAATTAATTAGCTTTTTGAGACAAGGTGTACCATGTCCCTGGGGGGCCTCCCACTTGCTATGTAGCAGGGGAAGGCATTGAACTCCTGCCCAGTGTTACAGTTAGAGCTCTGTCTCACCAGACATGGTTCATGTGATGCTAGGGGATTGAACCTAAGACTTCAGGAATACTACCAAGTGTTTTCATTTACTTTTGTGAACTGAAGGCCAAACTCAACACCTTAAATACGCTAGGTAAGGGCTCCACCACTGAGCAATGCCTGAGGCCTCAAATGTGTTCGGTTACTAACGACTGAAGAAAAGGCTGCTAGAGAGACGGCACCCACGTCACATAGCCTCAGCTTCAGGGAATCTGATGCCCTTTTCTGGCTTCCGTGGACAGCACACTAACATCTACACAGACACACAATTACAAATAAAATATTTCTCCACTCCACTCCTGAGGAAGAGGGGAAGGAAAGACCGTAGGAGTCAGAGGGGGTGGAGGATACCAGGAGAACGTGGCCAACCAAATCAACTAAGCAGGGCTCATATGGGCTCTCAGAGGTTGAATCAGCAAGCACATGGCCTACAAGGGCCTGCAAGGCCTCTGAGCATTTTAGCTTAGTGTTTTTGTGGGTCCCCTGATAGTGGGAACAGCTGTCTCTGACTCTTCTGTCTGCTCTTGGGACTCTTTTCTTCCTGCTGAGTTGTCTTGTCCGGCCTTGATATGGGGGCTTTTGCCTTGTCTTCATGTATCTTGTTTTGTCCTGTTTGGTTGTTGTCTCTGAGAGGCCTGTTCTTTTCTGAAGGGAAACAGAGCGGGAATGAATCTGGGGGAGAAGAACAGTTGTGGGGAGCTCGGAAGAGTGGACGGGGAAATAGTGGTCAGGATGTATTGTATGGGAAGAGAATCTATTTTCAATTTTATAAAAGTGTACAATATGGGGTAGCTGGGTAGAGAGAAGGCTCAGTGGTTAGGAACACTTGTTGCTCTTGCAGAAGATCTAGGCTCTCCTGGGACCTGTATGGTGGCCTACAACTATCCTTAATTCCAGTTTTGGGGAATCTGATGCCCTCTTTTGAATTTCGCAGATGCCACACATGTATGTGGCACACATACATACATGCAAATAAACTATTCATACCCCTAAATAAAAATAAATAAACTTTAAAAAAAGTATATGGAACAAAAAAATTAGTCTTATATCCTCTGCTAATTTGGCTTATTTGTTGAAGATGTTGGTGGAGAGAGAAAATTGGGTGACCAAAGGAAGGAATTCAGAGATGGCTTTCTGAATGCAGGGATGGAAACCAGAGGGTGTGCCTGAGGCTAGATCTGTAGCCGGGAAGGAGAGAGAAGGGAAGAGAGGCAGAGACCACGGGGTTGGGAGCTCTGTTTTGGCACCTGAGGTACTTTCTGCTCAGAGCCTCTGAGATGGCAGCTTACAGGCTATGGACGGGTAAAGAAGGGAATCAGAGGCCAGAGGCAGAATTTGGAGTACTGTTTCTGCATTCATTTTGTAGCAAGTGCTACAAAGAGTTTTAAACTGAGCAGCTCGGACAAACAGGCATCTACTGTCTCCACCCTAGAAAGGGAGGTTAGAGTCACCTGCTGTCCTAGTTGGGCGATCCAGTGCTTTCCTTGCTCTGTTGAGACACCATTCCAAAATCAACTGGGCTATTTCATTTTACATCACTGAGGGAAATCAAGGCAGGAGCTGATGCAGAGGCTGTGAAGGAGTGCTGCTTACCAGCTTGCTCATGGACTGTTCATCTTGCTTTCGTGCTTTCTTTCTCTTCCTTTCTAATATTTCAAATCTTATTTTATGCATACAAGTGTTCCGTTTTCATGCACACTAGAGAAGGAAGTCAGATTCTATACGAATGGTTGTGAGCCACCATGTGGGTGCTGTGATTTGAACTCAGGACCTCTGAAAGAGCAGCCAGTGCTTTTAACTGCTGAGTCGTCTTCCAGCCCCCACACTGCTTTCTTATAGCACCCAGGACCCCTAGCCCAGGGGGAGCACCCTCCACAGTGGGTTGGGGGGCCTATCTCATCGAAATCATTAATCAAGAAAATGGCTCAGAAGCTTGTCCCCAGGCCGGTGTAGTGGGGGCATTTTCTCAATTAAAGTTCCTGTTCCCAGACGACTCTAGTTTGTGTCAAGTTGACATACAACTAGGCAGCACACCTGGGTTGTGACCTACCCTGAGTGACTCCATCTTGTCCTAGTTTTAGCTAACTGACTAGTGCTTCACCCAACCACTCCCTGGCCTCTGCTACCCACATCCTGCTGAACAGAGGATTCCTATGCACTGTGCTTTGGGGGGTCCGTGGTTTTACAACATAAAACAAATTGTTTTAATCAACTGAACTGAAACTTTTGAAACGTCTGCCCGCTGGCCTGCCTCTGGTAGGATATAATTGTGGGGTTTTGGCTTCATAAACTCTGCCTTCCTTTCTCTGGGGTCAAGAGTTCTTTCTGGCATAAGACTGCTCTGGACAGGGTCTAGAGAGATGACTCAGGGGTTAAAAACACTGACTGCTCTCCTAGAGGTCCTGAGTTCAAATCCCAGCAACCACTGGTGGCTCACGACCATCTGCAATGGGATCCCATGCCCTCTTCTGGTGTGTCTGAACACAGCTGCAGTGTACTCATATAAATAAAAATAAATAATCTTTAAACAGCAATGAGAGAGAGAGAGAGAGAGAGAGAGAGAGAGAGAGAGAGAGAGAGAGAGAGAGAGAGAGAGAGATTCTCTGGCATCCCAAGTGGGCACAGCAGGTCTGTTCCATCTGAGGCTGCGGAAGAGGATCTGCCCGTGCCTATCTCTCTCTGAACTTCTGTATGGTGATGTCATTTCAGGCCCTTGCCTTTCTCTGTACAGGATGGTTTCCCTGTGTCTTCATTTGGCCTTCTTGTTAGACAATCAAGGTCACGCCTGAGTTCTCAGGGGCTACAGTTTCACTATATTTTCTATTAGAGTAGCGTACCCATGAGTTTATTGGTATAACTCACAGGAGCATGGGTGACTTAAAGATACCTGTGTGGTGTGCAGGTTAGAGACTCTTCCGTAAGATCGATCCATTTTCTTTTCTTTCTTTGTATGTTTTTGTTTTGTTTTTCAAGACAGGGTTTCTTTGTGTAGCTTTGGCTGTCCTGGAATTCACTCTGTGGACCAGGCTGGCCTTACATTCACAGAGATCCACCTGCCTCTGCCTCCTAGTGCTGGAATTAAAGGCATGTGCTACCACTTCTCAGCTAAAACATTTTCTTTTGAGAGGAGACAAGTCAACATGTAGTAGTTCTCACTTTATACATGAGCAGACTAAGACTCAGAGAGATGAAATGAATTTCTGGATGTCATCCAGTCTGTGCAACCAGGGTTTGAATTCGGGTCTGATTCCAAGCCTCAGAGCCTTCTTCCCTGTGATCTGAAGGCTGGTGCATCAGATTCCATTATAGATGGTTGTGAGCCACCATGTGGTTGCTGGGAATTGAACTCAGGACCTCTGGAAGAGCAGTCAGTGCTCTTAACCACTGAGCCATCTCTCCAGCTGCAACTCATGCTTTTTTTAATCTCAGGACTTGGGAGACAGAGACTGAGTTTGAGGTCAGAATAGTCTAGATCTAGACCTGGGTCCTGCTGTGCACTCCAGCTACCATCCTGCCCTCTCTTCCTTTCCCTGGTTCGAGACCACCCAGGATCGTATACTGAACTCCTGAGAGAGAGAGAGAGAGATTGGAGAGTAATGAAAAGAACATATGACACTGACGACAGCTGTCCCCCACATACAAATGTGCACACACAGACACATGTGCACACATTCATACATGAACACACACACACATACCACACACCAATGTTTAAGATTGTTTAAGATAAACAATGGTGACATCAATACTCGTGCTTTTATAGTACTTATACTTCATTTCTGCAAGACGCTTAAGTCTCTCAAGGTACTTGAGGCCTGGCCTGAGGTTTAGTATCTACTGCCATCCTAAGATTACTGACGAGGAAAGTGAGGCCTAAAAAGCTCAGCGAATTCTCTAGAACTTACCAGCTGGCTTAGGAGCAATGGCTAGGCTTCTGGTTCCATTCTTTCTCCTCGGAACACCACCCATAAGTATCTTCTTCACCAAGGATCTACTGGAACAGCAAGGACTCAATGATATCACCAGGAAGGCCAAGGAGAGAAGGAAGTGAGGGAAGGTCCCGCAGAGGCCACACTGGGTCACTATGATAGAGTCATAGGACAGGACAGGATTGTGGATCAGAGGGAATGATTGGTAACAGGCAGATCAAACGCTCAAGCAATGTCAAGGAGGATGAAAATGAAGAAATAACGCCAGCGCTTTGGAAATGAGCAGTCTAGTCAGCCTATGACCTCTTGAAGGTTTCAAGAGAGCAGGGGAGGAAACAGGCGTGCAGGGGGCGGGGCTGAGGAAGTGGGAGAGTGAGTGGCTCCATTTTTCATTCAGAAAGCTTGGCAGGGAAAAGGAAGAGAGAACAGAATGGTAGCTGGAGGGCACAGCAGGACCCAGCAAAGGTTTTTCCAAGGAGGGGAGGTGGGGGTGGGGGCCCATGTGTGTCTGGAATACATCGGATTTCAAGGCTAGCCTCCGTTTCCAGATGTGCAGTAGTCAGTGATGAATTCAACGTCTCCATCTGTCAGCGCAGCCAGAATCTCTGTCACAAAGATTTTCATGTTTATCAGCACATGGTACTAATTCTGTTTGCATTGTCTTGGATGGTGTATTGCCCAACACTTGTCAGAGAAGTCCCTAATTAGATTCAAATGCATCCTAGCACACGGCCACGTTGAGTGCATAGGGATGGAGAGCTTGGATTTGAAGGTATAAGGACCGAGCGGAAACAACGTGTGGACAGTTAACGTGCCCCAAGTCCAGTTTGCTCATCAGGAGCCCAGGGGTGAGGCTGTCTGCAGCATGTTGTCAGTGGAAGGAAACGAACTCAGCCCAACGCCCCGAACAACGGAGTGCTCACTGCACCGCTGTACAAACTGCCGTAGCCATGGTGCAGCCCTGAGAACGATGCTCCTACTCTTTGCCCTTAAAGTATGAAAACTGAGGCTTGCCTTATTTCACATGCTTCCTTTCCATATGGGGAGGGTGCAGTCTCTTCCTACCAGAACTTTCTTTAGGCCAGGGAGCACTGGTGTAGAGTGGGCTACACCCCATACCAGAGCAGGCCCCTCCCCCACTCATTCCTCCATTATCAGGTCAGTCTGTGTGTGGGAAAAAAAGATCTGAGCTTTTTGCAAACAGATCTGGGGTGGGGGTTGGGAAGGAAGAAGAGAGAAGGACAGACACCAAATGAAACTCTTTGATCTAAAAAAAAATGTTCTTCAATGTGCCCATACACACACACACACACACACACACACACACAATTTGGTTTCTCTCTAGCATGAGCCTTCCTTTTTGAGGCCAAAGAGACAGACACAAGAACATTGTCGAAGAGGTTTGCTTTTGTAGATGTTAAAAATGGTGAAATCTGATGGGGACTATCCAGCTCTTCTCTCAGCCCATAAAGGTACACAGGATAAGCTCCTGAATTATTATCTGGAATTAGGTAGATTATAGGTCCCTTTCACATATATTCTTTGTGCACACATCCCTTAGCCTCTAGAAAAGCTACCCTCTTGGGGAGAAGCAGGGCTGGAGAAAAGGCAGACTGCCCCAGAAACCTGACAAACAGAAACAAATATCCAGACCCACTGTGATGTTCTTTCAAGTTTTCTCAGCTCTTCACAAATACCCACTCCCCTTTGATCAGTTTCTTCTGAAGACTTGGGGGGAAAGACGCAACTGGCTTCCTGCTGCTCTGGCCCATTTTATCTCATTAGACCCTCTGCTCCTCGGGAGAAGGCCACTTGGCCAGGGGAACCCATATCTCCCTCTAGGAATGTGCTCCCTACAGTACGGCTGTCACGGAAGACCGATGGCCTCCCTGGAGTGTGAAGATAAACAGGTTTCTCCTGTCTACAGAGCTTGTTCCCAGTGCCACCCATCCACTCCTGCTCTGGAAGGACCCTCCCTGCATTAAACCCCCTCTCCCCCATATTGCTGCCCAGGGTCCCTTTCTGGGCTCTCTTGTAATTGTCCTAGCATCCCAGAGGCAGTTAATGCAGTACAGGCTCTTAAAAGGGCGCAGCGACAAGCTGGTTCAACAATGGTTGCGCTAACAGAGAGAAGCACTCTGTCATTCTCTGAGGTTACAATGGCCACAGATGTCAGGATCTGCCACCACGACTGCATACACACAGAACACATAGACACACCCACAGAGACAGACACACGCACACTCGGACACACATGCATGCACTCATGCACACTCATCTTGCCAAAGCCTCCCACCACATCTGACTTCCAGCCTCGCGCACCGGGCACTCCATGCTCTTCCTCACTCACAGAGGAGCCCCTCCTGGATTTATTTGCTCCTGAGATTCAGTGGTGGACTTGGGTGTGGGGAGATAGTGATGACCTGGAAAGGCTCAAAAGATGGCGACTATACCACTGTCACAGAGGCTCAGTGCAGACACAGTGGGAGGTAACGTGGACTGACCTGAGAAGGAGCCAGCCTCCTGATCTCAAAAGCTCTATTTTTTTTTTTTCCCAGCGCAGAGTTGATGTTTTCTGAGGGCAATGACAGTTTCCTATTAGTGGGACACGAAGCCTGGCTTTGGTTTTGCAATTAAGGTCCTCGCACAGACCTAAGAAGAAGACCGGAGCCACACAGGCAAACCTCCCCGGAGGGGCAGCAAATGCAGAGCAAAGCAGAGGCAGGAATTTTAAACTGATAACCTCAGAATAGCCAATTGGGTTGATAATCCCCCCTGGCGGCAGGTGACAAAGGCTTCTTGATGCCTTGCAGACAGGGCTCCCCTGCAGGGCCCCTAATGGTCAGCAGTACATTCCCTGGTGTCCCTGTGACCGTAACACCGCTCTAGGGAAAACCTCTTAGGCTCTTCAGGCTCTCTTCTGGTGTCAACAACCCTGGGGACAGTGAAGGGGTGGGGGTGGGGCTAAGGAAGGACTGGAACGACTTCGCCTCTAGCGCAGGAAAGTGCTCTGTAGGGAGGAGGAAGGGTGACACGGGGAAGGGCAGCTTCTGACCCCACCCTTGGTTTCAGAGCCAACGGGTGACCCTAAAGAAGGCAAAGAAAGGCTGGTCCTCCCAGCTCACAAGAACTCTAGAGGCCCGGCATCCTCTTCATTGGGCCTTGTAGAAAGGGACTGACTTCCAAGTGAGGCCCATCAAGGGAGGAGAGACGTGGACTTTACCCCTAAGCAAATGCTGAAGGGAGTGAAAGCCGACCCACACCCACTTCTGCATTCCTTCTCTTCCCTTCAGCTCTTGGGCTGCAGGGGTGTGTGTGTGTGTGTGTGTGTGTGTGTGTGTGTGTGTGTGTGTGTGTGTGTGTGTGTGTGTGTGTGTGTGTGTGTGTGTGTGTGTGTGTGTGTGTGTGTGTGTGTGTGTGTGTGTGTCCGTGTGTGTGTGTGTGTGTCCGTGTGTGTGTGTGTGTGTGTGTGTCCGTGTGTGTGTGTGTGTGTCCCTGGCTTCAGCTGGGTTTCCTCAGACAATTACATGGAGTCCCTCCCTGCCCTCTGTTTTCTTCTTTGACTCCTGACTAGCTAAGCTCTTCCAGAGCGCTGTGTCTGCGTCCACAGGGTTCTTGAGGAGAAGGTGACAGGATGAACTGTTTGGTACACAGCGGGGATGCTGTGGATGCTGAATGAACAATTATGGTAAGTAATATGAGGAATAAATGGCTCACTCCCTGGACCACTCTCCAGAGCATTCTGCAGTGTTCTAGAATGCTTTCAGCCTCTTCCGTTAACATTATGAGAGCTACTAAGAGGTCTTTAAAAAAAAAAAAAAAAAAGACCTCTTTGCTGGGCAGTGGTGATGCACGCCTTTAATCCCACCTCCGCGGGTGGGGGGCACAGGAGATGGGTCTCTATTTGTTAAAGGCCAACCATGTCTGCAGAAAACCCCTCAGCTCTTCAGTGTGTGTGCATGTGTACGTGCGCACAAGTGCCGTGGTGCACGTGAGGAGGTCAGAGGTCAACCTCAAGTGTCAGTGCTCACCTTCCACCTCCTTTCTGACAAGATCTCCTGTTCGCTGCTGCATCCCTCAGGCTAGCTGGTCGGCCCGTGAGCATCTGTGGATTCTCCTGTCTCTGCCTTTACGTTTTGTCCTGCTGGATTTGGCTTTACTCAGTTTCTGGGGATTTGAACTTAGGACCTCACACTTGCATGGCAAACACTTTACCCACTGAGCCATCCCCCTACCCCCAACATGGGGAGGTCGTAAGTTACCTGGTATCTAGTAGAGGACAGGAGAATGAAAGCAGCATTTGGAATCTGCTGCATACCACCAGGACATACCTTGTACTCCTCGTTTTGGTCTTTGTGTTTGAAACAGGGTCTCCTGTAAGCCCGGGCGGCCTCGAACTCACGATGTAGCTGAGGATGGCCTTGACCACTCGATTCTCCTGATTCTGCTTCCCTAATGCTGGGATTACAGCCATGTAAAGGAATCCTCAGGATTTGTTTGTTTTTAAGATTTAAAATTTTTCTATATGTGTCTATGCACGCACTCACGCACGCACGCACTCACGCACGCACTCACGCACGCACACGCACGCATGCATGTGCATGAGTACCCATGGGGCCCAGAAGAAGGCATCAATCCCTCTGAAGCCTGAGTTACTTGTGGTTGTGGTGTGAGTCACTGTGGGAACTTAGCTCGGGTCCTCCGGGAGAACAGACTTTGAGCCATCACTCCAGCCTCATGATGTCCAGTGTTTTGTGAAGCAAGGTTAGCAGAATTGAACCCACAGCTTATTGAGGACAAGGTAAGCGCTCTGCCGACTGAGTTATATTCCTAGCCTCTCAGTGATATTCTTGATGTGGAGAATTCCTTTTATTTTTTTATTTTTTATTCCTGGCTGTTCAGGAACTCTGCAGAACAGGCGGGCCTCAGACTCAGAATCATGCCTGTCTGTCTTCTAAGGGCTGGGATTAAAGATCTGTGCCACCAGAGCCTGGCTGATGTGGGGTGTTTTTAAAAAAGAATGTATTTATTTTATGTATATGAGTACACTGTAGCTGCCTTCAGACACACCAGAAGAGGGCATCAGATCCCATTACAGATGGCTGCGAGCCACCATGTGGTTGCTGGGGTTTGAACTCAGGACCTCTGGAAGAGCAGTCGGTGCTCTTAACTGCTGAGCCATCTCTCCAGCCCCCGATAGGGTGTTTTTAACATGTTTACATTAATACACTGAATCACAAGTGTGGGCTACACTGTAAACAAGGTGAATTTTTAAAGGCATGCATATACAGACAGTCTTTAACTGTACCGGCTGGTTCTGTGTGTCAGCTTGAGCTGTCACAGAGAAAGGAGCCTCAGATGAGGAAATGCCTCCACGAGACCCAGCTGTAAGGCATTTTCTTTTCTTTTTTTTTAAATATGGAAGCTTCAGGAATTTGCGTGTCGTCCTTGCGCAGGAGTCATGCATCTTCTCTGTATCGTTCCAATGTTAGTATATGTGCTGCCGAAGCGAGCCCAGGCATTTTCTCAGTTAGTGATCAAGGAGGCTCCGAGGGCCCAGCCCTCTGTGGGTGGTGCCGTCCCTGGGCTGGTGGCCTTGGGTTCTATAAGAGAGCAAGCTGAGCAAGCCGGGGGAAGTAAGTCAGTAACATCCCTCCACGGCCTCTGCATCAGCTCCTGCTTCCTGACCTGAGTCCTGTCCTGACTTCCTTCGGTGATGAACAGCAACGTGGAAGTGTGAACTGAATAAACCCTTTCCTCCCCAACTTGCTTCTTGGTCATGATGTATGTGCAGGAATAGAAACCCCGACTCTGACACTAACTTACGTTATGATGATTTGACTTAAAATAATTTTTGCGTGTGTGTATATGATGAGTATACATGCGTGTAAACCTTCAGATGCTGGTTCTTTCCTCCCTCCACTGCAGGTTCTGGGGACTGACCTTGGGGGTTGTCACACTTGAGCCACAGGTACTTTTACCACTGAGCCACCTCAAGGGATTTTTTTTTTTCTGACTTCTTCATGATGCGAAAGGATATGTATTCAGTGTAAAGCATACTCCAGATCTGTGACTTTCGATCCTTCCCAGGCTACACTGTACACACTCCCGAGTGGCTAAGAGCTGGCAGAGAGCTGTAGTTCTATGAGCCATGGCCTGCTGAAGGGATCAAGCAATGGCTGCCATGAAGCATCCTGAGCCATGACGCTGGTAGGTGTCTGCAGTGCACTCTTGAATTATGGGTAATGTGTTCAGCTTAGGATGAGTTGCCTAGGTCCAGAGCATCAGTGTAAGCGAGGATGGCATGTGTCTTTGTCCATTTGTCTTACTATAACAAAGCACTTAGACCAAGTGATTTGTAGTGAGCAGAAGTTAATTTTCTCATGGCTCTGTAGTCTGGGAATTGCAAGAATGACATCTTAATTTAGTGAGTTCCAGGACTACATATCAAGACCCTGTCTCCAAAAAACCAAAAACCAAAACCAAAACCAAACCAAACAAACAAACACGAAATGAAATAAAAGGGTCAGACCAAGATTTGAGGGGGCCTCGCTTGGAGCGCACTTGACTCAGAGAAAGATCACACCACACCCTTTCTAAGCCCACACTCCGCCGTAAATACGAAACCAAGTTCAGCTCGAGCGCCAAGATTATGAAGCCCAAGGGCAAGAAGCGGGACGATCTCGAGTCTGACTTCTCTCAGGTGCTGCTCGAGCTGCAGATGAACTCAGATCCCAAGGCGCAGATGCGGGAATTCAACATCGCCGCGGCAAAGGAACTCGAAGTCAGTGGTGGTCGGAAAGCCATCATAATTTTTGTACCAGTTCCTCAGCTGAAATCTGTCCAGAAAATCCAAGTCCAGCTAGTTCATGAATCGGAGAAAAAGTCTGTGGGAAGCACGTGGTCTTTATTGCTCAGAGGAGGATTCTGCCCAAGCCAACCCGGAAAAGCCATTCAAACAATAAGCAAAACGGCCCAGAAGCTGCACCCTGACCGCAGTGCACGACGCCATCCTGGAGGACTTGGTCTTCCCAAGTGAAATCGTGGGTCAGAGGATCCGTGTGAAACTGGATGGCGGCCGGCTCATAAAAGTTCACTTGGACAAAGCACAGCAGAACAACGTGGAGCACAAGGTCGAAACTTTTTCTGGTGTGTACAGGAAGCTCACAGGCAAGGATGTCAACTTTGAATTCCCAGAGTTTCAGTTGTAAAGAAAATGACTGAGTAAAGTGTCATTCATAGTAAAAATAAGTAAGGTCGCAGCACGTTGCTGCTGGAACCAGTGAGAAATCTGCCACAGACAAGCCTGGAACAGACCCTAGACACACAGGACTAGAAATGTGTACAGCGATCTCGGTTATTTTTCTTCGGGGAACGGTGTGAGTGGAGTCTGCTGGCTACCAGAGCGCAGAGGGGACCAGCAGCAGCAGACTTATCCTCGACAAGCATGTCGGGCTTCAGATCTGCCACGAAGAACCAGGAGGTGGCAGGGTGCTCTGGTCTCATCCTGAGCCCAGCTGTGGGCACACCGCTTGGACGAGCTTCTCCTTCCTAAGATTTGACAACTGTTCGCTAACATTCTGGTGGTATTTTCTGTGACAAAGCGAAACATGGTATTTTGACATTTAGAAGACTATCAGAAAGTAGCCTGGGGAGCTGGCTTAGTGGATAAAGTGCTTGCTGCACAAACGTGAGGACCGGAGTTCAGATTCCCATCTTCATACAAAGCAGACACAGGGTGCACACTTGTACTCCCAGTGCTGGTAAGAGAAAGCAAAGGATCCTCAGGGTGTGCTGGCCAGCTAACCTAGGCAATCAGTGAGCTGTAGGCTCACCGATGGACTCGAGAGGCAAGGGAGGGAGTCAGAGAGACAGTCCAGCGGGTAAGAGCACCAGTGGCCCTTGCAGAGGACCTGGGTTGGGTCCCCAGAACCTACTTAGCAGCTCGAAGCAGACTAACTCCAGTCCCAGGAGATCTGATGTCCTCTTCTGACTTTGAAAGCATGTCGCACACGGACATTTAGACAAATGCAGGCAAAATCATTCATGCACACAAAAATGACACAATAATAATTAATAATAAAATGGAAATTGAGGGAGATAGCCAACAATTACCTCTGCCCTCCATACCTTCTCTCTCTCCTTCCTCTCTCTCTCTCTCTCTCTCTCTCTCTCTCTCTCGGTATTAATTTATTTTCGGTAATTAATTTGCTGTGATAACAAACTGACTAAGAACAACTCACGGAGGAAAGGAATGATTTCATCGTACAACTTCCAGGTCATCGTCTGAGACTGAGGGAAATCAGGGCAGGAGCTGAAGCGAAGACCATGGAGAAACACTGCTCACTGGTTTGTTCCTCACGGCTGCCTCAGCTCGCCTTTTTATACAACCCACAGCCACCTACCCCTACCCAGGGATGGTACCTCTCACAGTAGGCTGGGCTCTTGAATGTCAATCATTAACTAAGAAACCCCGCCCCCCATACACACACACACACGCCTATGGGACAATCTTGTGGAGGCTTTCTCAGTTAAGAGTCCTTCTTCCTTGATGATCCTAGCATGTGTCAAGCTAACAAAAAAACTAACCAAGGCACATGAGAAGCAAATATTTGGAAGTGCACTTGGTTCTTCTTACTCTGGGACAGCAGATGCCAGATTAAAGAGACCATGTGGCCGCTGGCCGTCAGATGCTGCCGTGTGATCCTCGTTCTCTCAAAGCCCAAGATGAGGTCCGACTGCCACCGTCCCTTCTGGATGCAAGCCCAAGCAGAGGCCAAGCTTGACCTGGTATTGGGCTTCTGTAGAAATGGGTCTCCATGTCTGGTTTAGTCAGGGATCCCTTGCTAAGCCTCCTGCTCCCTGGCCATCTACAAGCCCAGTCAAGCTAGGAGATACCAGAACCATGTGGTGGATGGTGATCAGGCATCCCCTGCGGATATCTCACTGTGGAGAAGGTGACAGATGATATCAAAGCAGAGAGAGAGAGTAAACTGGGCCTGAGTAATGAGACCAAAGAAGCATCAGAAGCTCAGGCCACTTCAGTGTCGTTCCAGGAAGCATCGCTGGCCCCAGCACTGGATGTCCCATTTTGCACAGGGACAGGGCAGCGATGAGCACCTCTGTTTATCTCTCAGCTGTGTAACCTCCGTAGACAGCATCCTGCACGCAGAAGCTGCGTAATGACCGATTCATGACTCCGCTTGACCAGTGCCGAGATGTAGATTTGGAGGGACTTGTCACAGAGACCATGAGGACTGAAAGAGAAGGTCTGATGAAGTAGTGAGCTTCCGTCCTCGGTCAGGCCTGCTTCGATCCACCTGGGCTTTAAGAGGGCGGCATTCACAGTGTCCTGTGTGTGATCCAATGATGCTAGCGTGTGTCTGCAGGCATGCTGCAAACCAGGCAGACACATGAAAACGATCCAGAAGTTTCCTTCCCTTCTCTACATCCCCTTTGCTCCCTCCTGTAACCTAGGCTGGCCTTAGATGATTCTGCCTCAGCTCCCAAAGTGCTGAGACTACAGGTACACACAACCATGCCCTGCTGGGCTACCTGATTCTTTTAAAGTCTTTATTATTTATGCACATGGCTGTTTTACCAGCATATATGTCTGTGCACCACATGTGTGCAGTGCCCACAGGAGCCAGAAGAGGGCATCACATCCCCTAGGATTGAAGTTACAAATGGCTATGAACTGCCGTGTGGGCGCTGGGGTTTAAGCTCAGGTCCCACGGAGGAGCAGCCAGTGCTTACCGGCTGAGCAATCTCTCCAGCCCTCCCTACCTGCTTCTTTTTTTTTTTTTTTTTTTTGGTTCTTTTTTTTCGAGCTGGGGACCGAACCCAGGGCCTTGCGCTTCCTAGGCAAGCGCTCTACCACTGAGCTAAACCCCCAACCCCCTACCTGCTTCTTGATGCCATCTCTCATTACTGTGACCTCAGGATTTGGCCTGTGCTACAATACGTAGCTGCTATTCAATGAATATTATTTTACTAGGAGTTTGTTCTTTGTATGTTGCACACAGAGGTTTTATTTCTGAGGGTTTTTCCTTCTGTCTTTGAATGACTAATGTTTCGTTGTAATGGCCCATGTGTGTCTGGCTGTCCTAGGAAGACCCTAAGCAAGGTCTCTGTAATCAGGGCTACCCACTGTCCTAACCTGCCTGCAGTACCCAGGCTAGCACACTGTAGGGCTTTTCTAAGCATACTGGGAATGAGAGCGCCTGTCCTAAAACTCCCGTTAGCAGATTCTCCATGGTTACCTAGGTCAGCCTGTCTTCTGTCCTAAGTTCTTGCAGCTGGCCCAGTATGTGGCCCTGCCCCACAGCCATATAGCTCCGGCTATGGAGGGGACAGGAGGAGGACTCTCGCCCTCAGAGTGTGTGCGCACATATACATGGTCAGTAGCACGGATGCAGGTATAAATAACCCTAACTTAAAACTCTATTCCAGAGTGGGGGGTGGGGGGGAGACTGAGCAAACACATCAGAGGAAGGAGGATTGCTTCCAGCTGTGGAGACCAGGCAGGCCTCCAGGACACTCACTGTCTTCTGCCGCTCACCCCCATCGAGGAGGAGTGACCTCCCAAGACTTCAAAGGACTCTGGAACTAAGCTGATAACAGCAACTGGAGAGCCCCTCCCTGGCTATGCTCCTTGGAGTACTTTAGCATTTACTGTGTGTAGGAATTAGGATCTCTGTCGTCCCCCTCCCCAGGTTATGTGTATGTGCGTGTGTGCGTATGAGTGTATCACTGTATCAAAATTGGCTTTCCAGCTTGTTTTTCTTATTTGTTCTTCTCTGCTATGTACCCAAGGCTAGCCAGCCTGCAAGCGCCAGCCATTCTTCTGTCTTGGTCTCCCATGGTCCTCACAGGTGGTGCTCAGATTACAGCCACTGCTGCTATTGTGTCCAGCCTTTACCTAGGTTCAGGAGATCTAAACTCAGGTTGTAAAGCCTGACTCTGTATTTTTTTTATGGTTGAATACAATTCCATTGTGTCTATGGATCAAATTTCCACTGTCTGGTTGATGGATACTGTGGCACAGTGTAGCAACAAGCATGGGTGTTCTGGTGTCTCTGTGATGTGCTTAGCTTCCCTTGGGTGCTCTCCCAGCAGCCAGGGGGTGGTATTGTTGGATCATAGGGTAGTTCTTTCAGTGTTGTGAGGAAACGCCACACTGACTTCCAGAGTGGTCGAAGAGTTTTTACCATTTTACTTTTTTTTTAGACTTATTTATTTATTTCATGTATGTGGGTACACGGTCACTGTCGAACACACTAGAAGAGGGCATCAGATCCCATTACAGATGGTTGTGAGCCACCATGTGGTTGCTGGGAATTGAACTCAGGACCTCAGGAAGAGCAGTCAGTGCCCTTAACCACTGAACCATCTCTCCAGCCCCCATTTTACATTCTTACCAGCAGTGTCTAAGGGTTCCCCTTTGCCCACATTCAGACAGAAATTTGTTATTTTCTTAGATTAAAGCATTTGAAATCTAAAGGTGCTGGAGAGATGGCTGCACTCATATACATAAAATTAAAAAAAAAACTTAAAAAAAAAAAGCAGTTTGGTAGTTTAGGCGGTTTGTTTTTTTCTTCCTTTCTTTCTTTTAAATACCAGAAGAGGGCATTGAATTCTATTACAGATGGTTTTTACCCACCATGCACTTGCTGGGAATTGAACTTAGGACCTCTGGAAGAGCAGTCATTGCTTTTAACCACTGAGCCATCTCTCCAGCCCCGTTTTGTTTTCCAAGACAGGGGGTTTCTTTGTGGAACAGAGCCCTGACTATCCTAGACTTGCCCTGTAGACCAGGCTGGCCTCAAACTCACAGAGATCTGCCTGTGTGTCACAGTGCCCAGATTTGGCAGGGTTTTGTTGTTTTTGTGATTATTTTATGAGTATGTTCACATGGCGGGCACTCTTGGGGTCCAGAAAGGGAATCACACTCTTTTGGAGCTGTAGTTACGGGCGTTGGGGAGCTGCCTGGTTGTGAGCATAATTGAGCAGCAAGCACTCTCGTCTCAGTTTTGGTTTTACTGTAGCTTAGGCTGACCTGAATTTCCAGGAATCCTTCAGTGTCTCAGTCTAGAGTGTTAGGATTACAAGCCGGAGCCACCATGCCTGACACAACACCCTTTTAATTCCCATCTCTCTGAAGGCTAAGGATGGCTTTGTTTTCTTTTATTTTGATCAGGCATAGCTCTTTTTGATCTTTTAGTTCATTTGCCTGTGTATTGATTGCATTTTTTAATATTTTTTTTTTCCGGGGCTGGGGACCGAACCCAGGGCCTTGCGCTTGCTAGGCAAGCGCTCTACCACTGAGCTAAATCCCCAACCCTCCTGCTTTGCTTTTTAAACAAGATCTTTACATATAGCTGTGGCTGGCCTGGAACTCACGAAGTAGACCAGGTTCAAGCTCAAGAGATCTGCCTGCCCCTACCTCTTGTGTTTAAGGCTGTACAGATTAATTTTCCTGTTAATCTATCAGATGTGTAGTTGGCAAGGTTTTCTCCTGTTCTGTAAGTGCTCTTCCCTCTCTCTGTCCTTTCTGTTGCTACACAGAAACTTGTTTCCTGAAATCCCATTTGTCCATTCTGGAACTATTTTCTGAGCTTCTTTCCTTTTCAGAAAAGTTCTTGTGTCTGCCTCCATCCTGAAGTGTCTTCCTCTAATGGCTTGAAGAGTTTCAGGTCTTACATTAAGGTGTTTTGTCCATCCTGAGTTCATTTCTTTTAGTAGGGTTTGTTTTGAAACAGGGCCTTGCTATATAGCTCTGGCTGTCCTGGAATCCACTATGTAGACAAGGCTGGCGTCAAACTCAAACTCTTCCTGTCTCTGCCTTCTGACTACTGGGATTAAAGGTGTGAGCAACCATGCCCCAAACACAAGATTCATTTTTTATTTTATATATGTAAGTCTTTTCCTGCTTGTTCCCTAGCCTTGATGTAATGACTATTCCTGGTTGTCAACTTGACTATATCTGGAATGAACTAGTATCCGGAATTGGAGGGTTCATCCGTGATCTTGAGGCTGGAAGACACAAGTTTCTGACCTGGATCTTGGCATGGAGATCTTGAGGCAGAGTAACCATGAAAAGCTTAGGCCCAGACAACGTAGCACATGCCTTTAGTCCCAGGAGACTGGGGCAAGGAGATCTCTGAGTTCAAAGTCAGCCTGGGACAAAACGAGTCCCAGATCCAGTTGTGGTGGTACACGCCTTTAATCTGGGCCACACCTTCTGCTGGACACCTAAATAAGGGCATTGGGAGAAGGAAGATTCCCTCTTCTTTACCACTTGCATTTACTTGCCAGCACATCTGTTGGAATCTACTTCTACAGAAGAGCAGCTGACACAACCAGCCTTGTGGGACTGAGCAACTACTAGGTTCTTGGACTTCCCATCACAGCTGACTGTTGTCGAGGAGTTGGACTACAGACTGTCAGTCATCATAATAGATTCCCTCAACATAGAGAGACATGCCATACGCTCTGTGACTCTAGAGAACCCTGACTAACCTACATGTAGGTTGGTTCAAGTGCTTGATTCACAACTGAGCACTTGAGGTCTGCTCCTTTGGTTCTTAGTTTCTTCACGTTTTCTATCATGACAGGATACTTCAGATGATCATACAATTTCCTCTTTGTTTTTTTAAAAGATGTATCTGCCTATTATGTATGCAGCATTCTGCCTGCATGTATGCCTGCAGGCTAGAAGGAGGAAGGCACCAGGTCTCATCACAGGTGGTTGTGAGCCACCATGTGGTTGCTGGGAATTGAACTCAGGACCTGTGGAAGAACAGTCAGTGCTCTTAACCACTGAGCCATCTCTCCAGCCCCTGATTGTACGATTTTCATTGTGTTTTCCAAGATGAGATGTATTAGTGACTTCTGAGTTGCTATGATAACCAAAGAAGCATCTTAAGGGAGGAAAGACGTATTTTGGCTTGTGGTTCTGAGAATGTAGTCCATTTGGACAGGGGAGGCCAGGTAGAATGCTCAGCGGTAGGAGCAGGTGGCAGACTCCTTGCATCAGAAGCCCGCCAGTGGAGAAGAGTTTCTGCCGTTTTTGAGAAGTGGGAAGGTCCTTATTGGAGTGGCTGTGGTCGTTGCAATGGCAGTGTTTGCGGTGGATCCCCAGGCGCCCACGCTAGGATCTGAACCAATGATGTCCGGCTCACCTACATCTCCAGAGCCAGGCCAGTCCTTACCTAGATTTTTAATGGGAGATCTACCAGCTCCAGGGACTCCAGAACTTCGATCAATTAGCAGCCCTTCAGTAGGAGCAATGGAAATGAGGTCACCTTTACTTGCAGGGGGCTCCCCACCACAGCCAGCTGTACCTGATCGTAGAGATAAAAGTGGGGCTCCCCCTTTTAGAAGTATCTATGATGACATTTACAGCCCAGGACTTGGATCAACATCTTTGCCTTCAAGGAGACAGGCAAGCATTTCTGTGTTGTCGGAGTTACAACTCCTGTGACCAGGCAAAGCCTGCTCAGTCCAGCAAATATTGGTCACCTACGAAGGACGACACTATCTCCTGCCCAACTGGATCCCTTTTATACTCAAGGAGATTCTCTGACCTCAGAAGGTCACCTAGATGACACTTGGGTGACTGTGTCTGGGTTTCCACAAGCATTTGCTTCTTATATATTATTATAGTTTGCACAACATGGGAATATCTTAAAGCATGTGATGTCTAACACAGGCAACTGAATGCATATTCATTACCAAGCTAAATTGCAAGCCCGGAAAGCCTTAAGCAAAGATGGGAGGATATTTGGAGAAGCCATCATGACTGGTGTCAAGCCATGTATGGATAAAAATGTCATGGAAAACAGTGACAGAGGAGTCTTGTCATCTCCATCTCTGGCCTTTACACCACCGATTAGGACCTTAGGCAACTCCAACACAGCCTGGAAGCACTCCTAGGGTTTCTACCATGAGGCCTCTCGCCACAGCATGCAAGGCTTCCACTAGTGACTATCAGGTTATTTCTGACAGAGAAACACCAAAAAAGGATGAGAGTCTTCTGTCCAGAGCGATGGAGTACATACACACTCGGTCGGTGGGACAGTGAGAGCTGGACTGAGCCAGTTTCCTCGGGTTAGTTGTATAGCCATGCTGGCAGGGTTGGGGACCTATCTCGGATTCATCTTTACAAACCTTTGTTTAAGGAAACAGCCCGTTTGTAGCTTGCACTTTAAAAGATGGCCGTGATACACCTGCAGAGAAGCCGTCCAGGTGGCACTCTGTGCTCTGTGATACAGTGCATGCTTAGTGCCCTGTCCTCGGCGTCTGCCGCAGTAATTAAGTGATTGAGCTTGAAGTGAGTCTCATTGGCTTTCATGGGAAGATGGATGAATTCCACAGAGCGACAGCTGCTTTACCAAGACACAGTGATCACGATTGGCAACTCGAATTATGGTCTTAATTTAGATAGTATTTAATATCTCCATATATGTCTTGTAGATTGTCATATTTTATGTTCTCTTTTAAAAAACCATCTACCACTAATGTTTCCTAATAAACTTTGTCAGTTTTTATGTGCTTAAAAAGAAGAAGCCCACCAGTGATGTCCCTCTCCTGTCAGTGAAAGCCAATCTTCTAAAGGTTAGTTTCAGCTGCACCACAAGCTAAGTATTCAATATGATCCAGGGAGGATATTTCAGATTCAAACCATAACGTGAGATAAAGGGAACCAGAGTATGGTTTGAAGCTAGAGAGGGATAATTAAAAAAAAAACAAAAACAAAAAAACAGGAGGCTGGAGCTGGAGAGATGGCTCGGCAGCTAAGAGCACTCGCTGCTCTTGTGGAGGACCTGGGTTTGGTTCCCAGCACCCAGGAAGGGCAGTTCACAACTATGTGTAACTCTAGCTCCAAGGGAAACAACGCCCTCCTCTGGCCTCTATGAGCAACTACGTGTCCATGGTGCACATACACTCATGCAGGCACCAACACACCCCCACACACATACAAATAATAAATGGATCTTTTAAAATGTCAGGGAAAACAAGACAACTAAAAGTATAAAGAAAAGGCCACACCAGCAATGCGCTGAACACTCCTCGCACCATCGGTACAGAGCTCGGATACAACAGTTCCTGTTAGTGGCGGGGAATCGGAGGTCACACAGAGAGCAGGCAGGAACAGATGTGACTCGGGAATTCCACACAGAAAGCACACGCTTGAGCAGTATACCGTGTGAAGGAAGGTGGCCGGAAGCCATCATCTTACTCTGTACCACAGCCTCTGTCTTCACCACACTCAGTGTTGTCTGGACCTCACAGCGTCGGTAGTGGGTAATGGGATCTAGTTCAGGGGGCACCCATCTTCCCCAGAGGTGCTCTCAGTCCACTCGAAACAATGTCTGGTGCAGACCTAAGGGACCAACTCTGTTACCGTCTTCCTCACTGTGGAAGCTCATCTTTGAGAGCTCTGTTGCTTCCTTGGCTCCCGGTGCATCCCTCTAGGTGCAGCAGGCCACCCTCTTTTTACCACCTAAGGTGGGGCCTTCTGGACCTAACACAGTGCCCAGCGGATCCAATGTTATAGAACGCAGGACAGTTTTGCATCACCTGTGCTGTACGGCATACAGAAAGAAGACAGTCTCCAATTTCAGTGCTCTTTCTATCACGCACAGAGCAGTGTAACTCAGAAGGCACACTTTGCCCTCCGATTGTTCATAGCTAAGAAGTAGGGTATTGGAGAAAACATTTGAAATGTAAATTAAAAAATATCCAATAAAAGAAAAATAAAGTAGGGTATCAAGTCGGATGCTGTGGCATGGCTGGAGCTGAGGAAATAGGGTGTCACATCCGTATCATATGCCACAGCGTGGGTGGAGACAATGATCCATGTGTATCCCCTTCCCTGTGTCTTCCCAGAAAATGCTGGTGTCTTCTAAAAGGCTTATTTTCATTTTTACTTGTATATTTGCCGCATGTGTGCGTGTGCCCACAGAGGCTGGGAGAGGGCCCTCCGGAGCTGGAATTTCAGGTGGTTACGAGCCACTCAGTGTGAACTCTGGGCCCTCTCCAGCCCCCTCAGATATATTTCAATAAAATAATGTCTTATTCCCCAGCCCTTGGGACTGGCGTCCTTGGCCTTCTCCAGCTCTGATGAAAAGTCTTAAACAGCCCCTTTCACTGTTCCAAAGTCCAACAAGTAACAACCATGTTACCATGTTTTATGGTGTTCCTTCACCAAAAAGATCAACATGCCTTTCAGTAACTCTTTCTTCTCTGTGCATGTGTGTGTGTGTTGTGTGTGTGTGTGTATGTGTATGTGTGTTGTGTGTGTGTGTGCGTGTGTGTGTGTGTGTGCGCGCGCACAAGTGTGCATGTGTGTTGTATGTGTGCTCATACATGTGGAGGCCGCTATCTTTCTCCCTGCTCCCACTTTATTTGTTGACACAGGGTCTCTCACTGAACCTGGACCTAGGTGGTTGGACTCCACAAGTGTTTCTCAACCTCTGGGTCTCGACTCCTTTGTGGATCAAATGGCCCTTTCATAGGGGTCGCCTAAGACCATCTAAAACACAGACATATACACTACAGTTCATAACAGTAGCAACAGTTATGAAATAGCAATGAAAAGGTATTGTATGATTGGGGGTCACCACAACACAAGGAACTATGAAAGGGACACAGCATTAGGCAGGCGAGAACCGCTGAACCTGACTAATAGGCTGGTAAAACCCCAGGATCCTCTTGTCTCTGCCTCCCAGCCCAGCATTTGCACGGGTGCGAGGGATCCGGACTCAGATCCTCAAACTCACAATGAGGTATTTTATCCACCGAGTCATCTCTTCAGACCCCAAACACATACATCTTAAAGGTTCCGCTGAGGCCACTACCAGAGAACAAAGTTATGAGAGCCAAACATTCAAAGGGTCAGAATCTGTCCACAGGATAATTTCCTAATATGCCCAGCATGACGACCTGGAAGTGCCCAGTGCTTACCTATGCCAAGGAAAGGCAGGACTCTTGAAGCAACGGTCAAATGATACCTTTGTATTTTCTACTTGAATCTTAAAACTATTTACTTCAGTGGTTCTCAACCTTCATAATGCTGTGACCCTTTCATACAGTTCTTCATGCTGTAGTGACTCCCAACTATAAAATCATTTCCTTACTACTGTTATGAATCAAAATGTAAAGATCTGGCAGGGGTCGCGACCCACAGGTTGAGAACCTCTGAGTTACTTTTAAGGAAAAAGAGTTAGATGATTATTTACATCAGGACTATTTAATGAATCTACATTTCGGCCCCGGTCTCTTTCTCCTCTTCCCTTTTCCTGCCTTCAGCTCCTTTCTGCTCCCCACTCCTTCTCTCCCCCCTTCTCTTTCCTGTGTATGGGGGGGTCACTTGTGTAGTTTCTCAGAGCCATCCATCTTGTCTTTAGGACAGGGTCTCTCACTGTCCTGGATCTCACTGAGCGGGCTGGTTGGGTAGTTAGTGAGCCTTGGGGTTCCCTCTCTTTCTAATTCCCCAGCACAGGGATTACAAATTTGTGCCACCATGCGGAGCTTGTTTAAAAAAACATGGGATTGGGGCTGGGGATTTAGCTCAGTGGTAGAGCGCTTGCCTAGGAAGCGCAAGGCCCTGGGTTGGTCCCCAGCTCTGAAAAAAAAAAAAGAACCAAAAAAAAAAAAAAAAAACAAAAACCATGGGATTTAACTTAGGTCCTTTACAGACTGAGCTATCTCCCAAGTACATGTACACACACACACACACACACACACACACACACACACACACACACACACACACACACATGCCCCCTTCCTTCCATTCTCTCTTCTCCTGCCGTCTTCTGTTTCTTTAACATGTGAGAAGAAATCAAAGCCTAGAATTCTTTTGGGGATTTTCGATTCGAATTCACTTTATGTGTCCTGGACAGTCTTGGGGTAGTATCCAGGACACGGGCCTGCTGGCCTAACATCTTTTTTTTTTTCCCTGCCCTGATCCCTCTCCACAGTACTGACCTGACTCACAGTAACCTGAGACAACCAGAGAACCACTTTTTTCTGGGCCTCTCTAACATAGCTGCTGCCAGAGATCTAAGGTTGCAAAATTGTATCTGCTCCCCTCCCCCAAGCAGCAATTAGGCAATTGACAAGCTCGGTGGCCATTTGTACCTTCTGAACAGCGTGCAAATGGCTGATGGTGGGTGCAATTCAACAACAGCACATGCTCATCCGCGGCTGGCTGTTAGGGCTTTCCAGAAGCCAGACGACAGTCCAAAGACCATGTTAATGTGCTCGGAGTAAGAAAAGGGATAGACGGTGCATGGTGGAGCCACCCCTTGGGAGCATGAGCGCATTATTTTTAAGATTAATATGTTGGCAGCTGGTAAGTAGGTGAGTTTCCTGCAGCCTTTGAAAGCGGAGGGGATTGACTCACAAACGACCTCCCACACTTTTGCAGGAAACATGAGTCCGTGGCGCCACCTTCTGGCAGAAATGCCCCCAAGGAGTGGCTGAGGAAAACAACAGACATTTTATTGGAGGCTCCAGAAGATTCTGAGCTGGGGGAAATCACAGGACTGGTTATGATCTGGTCCAGTCTTCGCATTTCATAGGAAAACGAACGGAAGCCTGGAACAGGGAACAGTCAGGAGTCGGGGTAGAGCTGAGACAGAAACTCAGCGGACCAACCGATTACTACCTGTTGACTCTTTCGGCTGAGCCCGGACAAGCACAAGTGTACCCTCACACCCTCCATGTGAAAAGTGAGGTCAGAGAGGCTCAGGAGATGGCTAATTACATGTCCCAGTGGCCTTTCATACACACAAATGACACTTGAAACAGAAACTCAACCTAGGCTCCACAGTGTCTGGGAAAATACCACCACTCTACCCTGCTCATGTCTCCAGATCGCCTGAATGGACCCAGGCCCATTTCTTTGGAGAGAAGACCGCGGTGGGGGTCCGCGGAGAGCATGGAGTCCTAAGAAGGCAAGGAGCTTACGAGAAGCCAGTCAGTAAATAACATTCGCCAGACGCTCTGTGCTTCTTGAGTTTTTTCATAAATGCCAGACCAGGGTCTTATTTGGGAAGAGTAGATCCTATGTTATGGAACACAGTGGGGGAGACACTTATTAAATATAATAGATTGGGCCGGTGAGACAGCTCAGTAAGGCTGCTTGACTCCTAGCATGGTGACCTGAATTTGATCCTAATGAACCACAGACTTCTGAAAGTTGTCCTCTGCCCCTACACACATGCCATGGCACATGCCTGCACACACAGAGAGAAATAGGTACAATATACACATATGCATACATATTAGGTGACCATGAAGGGGAATGCAGGCATCAATTCCCACACAACTCTCTCTCGCATACATGTAACATGCCTACCACTGCCTACATTATTCCCAATCCCTAATCCAGATTGATTAGCTCCCGAAATCTCACTGAGAGACTGCCCATCTTTTTTGGATTTGTTTGTTTCTTTGTTTTGTTCTTCAGACAGGGTTTCTCTATGAAACAGCTCTGGCTGTCCTGGAAATGACTCTGTAGACCAGGCTGGTCTCAAACTCACAGAGATCCGCCTGCTTCTGCCTCTCAAGTGCTGGGATTGAAAGTGTGCACCTGGGTTGGGGATTTAGCTCAGTGGTAGAGCGCTTGCCTAGCAAGCGCAAGGCCCTGGGTCTGGTCCCCAGCTACGAAAGAAAAAAAAAAAAAGGCAGGAAAGTGTGCACCACCACCACCTGGATATGTTATCTATTTTTAGTTCCTATAATTAAAGTTATCCTTTTGGTGACTCAGTTTGTCATACAACTGCAGCCTCTGGTCCTAATAGGTCATTTCTTGGGCCTGTTTGTCTTCTACCGAGAGGCAGCCATGTTTCTCCTGCTCACCTTGGTTTCTTCCATATCTCCTTTCTGGAGGTTCTGTTCCCGCCATGCAGCCCCCATCCCTGGTCACAAGTACAACCTGCTGAGAAGGTCAGCTGAGAAGGACTTCTCTCTTCCCTACCCAGGCACTGCCATGCTCAGCCCTGCCCTCCACCAGACAACAGTCTTACAGAGAGAGCCCCTGTACCTGACTGCCCCGATGGGCACACGGGCCTGGTTTGTACCTGGCTCTTCAGAGAAGACTAAACATCTGCAGTTCCTGGGAAACTCTGCACTGGTCACTGCAGATCTGCCCCACCTCCCATCTCATCCACAAACTAAGGGTGTGGGCCCGTTTACCTCAGCGGTCCTCTGAGGCTCCAATGCAAGCCCTCTTAGTTCTGAGCGCCTACACTGGCGTCACTGAGGAGAGCAGAGGCATTTCCAGTCACCTCGGTGCCCTCATCTGCATGCTAATCTTTTCCTTCCTGGAAATTTCATAATGGCTACAGATTACTATTTGGAGAATCTTTCTGGCTGAGTTGAAAACTCCTTTATATGACTTTTCTTTCCCATCTCCCCCTCTCAGTGCAGCCCAGGGCACTTCCTCACTTCAGACTTCTCTAGGCCCTGTGTTGGCATCTCTCTGTGCTGGTAATGCCTGCCCTGTGCTGGGACAGCCTTGAGAAGAAACCATGGGGATTTTCTTTTACTGTTCATGTCTGTTAGGTGAGGTAGCATGTGGAGCTCAAACGTCAACCTCAACTGCAGTTCCTCAGGTGACAGCCATCTTTTGAGGTAAGGCTTCCAGGACTTGCAAAGTAAACTAGACGGTGTGGTCTGTGATCCCCCAGAATCTGCTCATCTCTTCCTCCCCCAGCACTGGTTTACAAGTGTTACCATGATTGTTTTTTTAATGTGGGTTCTGGGGTTTGAACTCTGGTCCTTGTACTTGCAAAGCTCTGAACCATCTCCTCAGACCCCAGCCTAGGGGGTGTTTTGAACACTGAGAGAATGCTGTACACATCTGTACACATCTAGATCAATGTCAAGATTATGACAGCCCCCTCTTTCCATATAGTCATTGTTTTGATGGTCAGGAGTAACCTATTATTTACTACAATTTAGAGCTAGAATATATGAGACAGTTTTTCTCTAATTGCTCTCACATGGCGAAGGTATACATTTATTTACGCAAACACTTCATTTATCACAAGAGAGGATGCATAAAAATTTTGAGCATACTTTTTTTTTCTTTTTTTTTTGGAGCTGGGGACTGAACCCACTCTACCACTGAGCTAAATCCCCAGCCCCCTCTTTTTTTTTTCATAAGAAGCGTTTGTCGTCCTGAAGGGAAGATGCTCTGTAGCAAAGGAACAGTTGCCTACCTGTGTGTCCAGACCAAACGATTCCTGACTTTTCCTCTCAGCCTATAGAGAACAACAGATGGGTTGTGGCTGAACTCTGAGTCTAGGCTAGCATGTTCTGATGCTGAGTCCCCAGAGTCCTGCTTGCCTGGTGCCTGGTAGGTTGTCCAAACAGCCACAGCACAAAAAAGGGCTTTGCTGCAGCCTCCACAGGGGAATAATCATAAGAGGGAAAGAAAAAAAATGCTTTAATTGCCTCGTGACTCTCCTTAGCTGTGAAATGAGGTGGCCTTTACAGCTGCCCCCCAGAGAGACTAAACACCCGCCAGGACTATTTTGAATAGAGAGCCATAAAATGCCATCGGTTAACAAGAGGCAAATCTGTAATCTGGGCTATTTATAGCACTGGCTCCACAGGCACAAGGCCCAGAGCGCCTAACTGCCCGGCTGTCAGCAGCTGGCTTAGCCTGCAGCCGAGGGCCCAGCATCCAGCAGAAGCTTAGGTGGGAGGAAGCCTAGGACTGTGGGACTACAGTCACACACAGTGTGTTTAGGGGGTTAGGAGTTGGGGGGCCAGAGGCCAGAGCCTCCCCCAAGCTAAGCTATGAGGAAGGTGGCTGGGCTGACAGTGGTTGTCACTACTTTTATCTCTTGTGCCCAACAAATGCTTGGAAGCTAGGATCTATACCATTGGAAAAAGTTAAACATTAAATTTTTTTGTAGCTTTCTTCTGCCAAAATTAAGCATCTGTAGAACTAGCACTGTGCAGGACGGCTGTGGCCAGGATCTTCACACCACTCTCCTCTCTCCTCCACCCCTCCCTGCTTCTCTACCTCCTCCCTTCCTTCTTCCCTTCTGCTGTTTTGAGACAGGGTTTCACCATGTAGCCCTGCCTGGCTTAGGACTCACTGTGTAGATCACCACACACCCGTGGTGACCCTCCTGGCTCCGGATGCTGGGGTTACACTTGTGCAGACGGCACCGAAGCAGCACCCACAGGCCAGCCAGAAGGAACGAGCGAGCGAGTGCAACCAACAGAGAAACTCATCCCATGAAAACAAAGTCGGGAACAGAAGACTTAGAACCAGAGTCTGTGAACAGTGTCTCCGGAGGGCATCTTGTCCATAAACAAGACAGGATGCTGCAACACAGAGCTAGAAGATGGCTCGTGGATAAAGGAGCTCGTCATCAACGCTGACGAGCTTAATCCTTGGATCTACAGAGTGGGAAGAGAAAACTTGTCCTCTGATCTTTACAGGCATGCACACACACACACACACACACACACACACACACACACACACGCACGCACAAACACACACATGCACAAGCACACGCACACAGACATGCCCACAGACATCTTTTGAAAACATGAAAATTTAAAAAAAAAAAAGGGCTAGACATCGAAACAATTGCTGAGGGCTGGAGAGATGGCTCAGAGGTTAAGAGCACTGACTGCTCTTCCAGAGGTCCTGAGTTCAATTCCAGCAACCACATGGTGGCTCACAACCATTTGTGATGGGATCTGATGCCCTCTTCCGGTGTGTCTGAAAGATATCGACAGTGTACTCATACATAAAATAAATAAATCTTTTAAAAAAATGCCAAAAAAATCAATCAAAGAGAAAAGAAATCTCCCAGATGGTAAAACAAAAACAAAAACAAAAGTCACATAAGCAGGTCTTGGTGGTACATGCCTTATAGAGATGGAGATATAGAGAACTAATTGAAAAGGACAAAATGTTCCAGAAAGAACCTCAAACAGGCAGGAGAGAAAACTAGGAAAGTCGTCTTCTTCTTCTTCTTCTTCTTCTTCTTCTTCTTCTTCTTCTTCTTCTTCTTCTTCTTCTTCTTCTTCTTCTTCTTCTTCTTCTTCTTCTAAGATTTATCTTATTTATACGAGTACACTGTAGCTGTCTTCAGACACACCAGAAGAGGGCATCAGATCCCATCACAGATGGTTGTGAGCCACCATGTGGTTGCTGGGAATTGAACTCAGGACCTCTGGAAGAGCAGTCGGGGCTCTTAACCACTGAGCCATCTCTCCAGCCCCAGGAAAACGTTCTAAAGGTGAACAGCGCACGTCAATGAGCAACATCATAAGTAACAAAATCTACTTGGGCTACACATGAGGTTTACTTGCTTTTTCAGTCCTTTCTCTGATTCCTTCAATGGGGGTCCCATTCTCAGTTCAGAGGTTTGCTGCTGGTATTTGCCTCTGTATTTGCCGTATTCTGGCTGTGTCTCTCAGGAGAGATCTACATCCGGTTCCTGTCGGCCTGCCCTTCTTTGCTTCATCCATCTTATCTAGTTTGGTGGCTGTATATGTATGGGCCACATGTGGGGCAGGCTCTGAATGGGTGTTCCTTCTGCCTCTGTTCTAAACTTTGTTATTAATGTTCTTAAGGGATGGGTGGTACTGGGCTTTGTATGTTTAGGTGGGCAATTATATCTTATCAATTGGGTCAAAGGTTATTGTGTTGTGTGTTCTTTTTTTTTTTTAAGATTTATTCATTTATTATATATAAGTACACTGTAGCTGTCTTCAGACACACCAGAAGAGGGCATCGGATCCCATTACAGATGGTTGTGAGCCACCATGTGGTTGCTGGGAATTGAACTTAGGACCTCTGGAAGAGCAGTCAGTGCTCTTAACCGCTGAGCCATCTCTCCAGCCCTTGTGTGTTCTTTTATGTGAGGGTTTGAGTGTAGGAAAGTGTGCGGTGGCAGGAGACACTGGGCCGCCGCAGAGTTGGGATGTGTTTCTGCCAAGATATCCAGCAGATATCTTAGGGCACTGTGGTGCAGACCTAGCGAGATAAAAGACAACTTTACTTTTTTTATTTTTTATATTTTTACAACAACATCTGCACATCCCCACAGATGTGCTTCAGAGCAACAGAGGCAACCATTACCGATAGAGCACAGAAGGACAAACGCCACAGACTTCTAAGGGTAAATGGCTGTCAACTAGAAATCTCTACCCAACAAGTTATCATCTGACCATGAGGACAAAGCCCAGACCCTTTCAGGAGTGAAGCTATAGGCAATCTGGGTGGTAGGAATTTCACCCTAAGATGTGTTCTAGAAAAACAAGTGGGCTGGAGAGATGGCTCGGTGGTTAAGAGCACTGGTTGATCTTCCGACGTCCCGAGTTCAATTCCCAGCAATCACATAGTGGCTCATGATCGTCTATAATGGGATCTGATGCTTTCTCCTGTCATGCAGGTGTACACACAAATAGAGCACTCATATTCAAAAATAAATCTTTTTTTTTTCTTTTCTTTTTTTCGGAGCTGGGGACCGAACCCAGGGCCTTGCGCTCGCTAGGCAAGCGCTCTACTGCTGAGCTAAATCCCCAACCCTCAAAAATAATCTTTAAAGAAAAACAAGGAAGCAAATTGCAGAATGACCCGGTGTAGAAGAAATGGGTCCAGCGTAGGAGTCACAGGGTCCCAAAGAGGCTTTGAGCAGTCAGAACAGAGGGAAATCCCAGGAAACGGTCACTTCACAGTTACGAGGACTGAAAATAAGTGGGACTGTGATAAAGACAACTGGTAGAATAAACACACGAGGAACCTTCCAGGAGGGGCCTAGGAGATGCTCAGAAGGTAGCAGTGCTCGATGCTGCAGCCTGGCAACCTGAGTTTGAGTATCAATCCCTGTGGTGCTCAGAGAGAATGACTCCTGAAAGTTGTCCCCTGACCTCCACGATTGGAGTCAGAAGCAGATAGTGAATTTTTCAAATGTATTTATTTGTGCTTATGTCCAAGGCCCTGGAACTGGAGTTACGGATGTGCCAGGGAGCCGCCAGAGGAGTGAGCATTCGGAGCGTGCATTCTCTGCAGGAGCCGGTCTGTGCATGCCATGGCATGAGTGCAGGGGTCAGGGAACGACGTGTAGGAGTGAGCTCTCTCCTTCCACCATGTGTGTCCTATGGATTGAACTCATCCCTCAGGCTTGGTGGCAGGGACCTTTACCCACTGAGTCATCTTGCTGGCCTAGCAGTGAATAGCAGTTCTCTATCTGGCCATCAGAACGCTGGTTTCCAGCCATTGGACTAAGCTAATAAGCAGTGTAGGACATTATGCTTTTGGACCCAAATGTAAGCATCCTGAATCTTGAAAATACAGAAGAAAAAGTTAGATGAACAGTTAGAGAGGTGAGGGAACGAGTCAAAAGAAAAAAATATGGATGCTAACCAGGTAGTGATGGGGCACACCTTTAATCCCAACACTCAGGAGGCAGAGGCAGGCAGATCTCTGGGTTTGAGGCCAGCTTGGTCTACGGAGAGAGTTTAGGACAACCAGGATCACACAGAGAAACTCAGTCTTGAAAAACCAATAAATAAACAACTTTTGAAATTTGTGTGCCTGTGTCTACACAAATGAGCGCAGGTGCTCATGAAGGCAAGAGAGGTGCACCCAATGTTAGGGAGCTGGAGCTCTGGGGACTTTGTAGGACGGGGTCATGCCCTGCAAGAATAGCATTTGCTCATAAGTGCTACTGAGTTTTTCAAGAGGGCCAAGTTACACTTTAAAATGTACTCATTTTTCAACTCACTTCAAGGCCGGGTTGAGTTTTTATTGTTATATCTAATGAGATGGAGACAGTATATGTCCTATTCTCTCTGTGTGTGGGGGGAGCCGCACCTTAAGTGGGATTCGGCCTCACACACTAAGTGATGTTTTCAGAGCCCACAGAGAGCGTGGCGGATTCCTTTGATGAGTTTTTATCAATGTCAGCTGCAGAGGGGGGCTGTGGGCAACCAGGAAATGCCAGGGACACAGGATTGCTTTCTTTCTTGGATCTGCCTCTCAGGGCTCTGCAGGAAGCCAGATCTTACCGCCTAACCCATAAAATTTCTTGAGAAACATAAACAGCTTCTCCCTTCTTGAGGAGAGAAGGCTGGTGTAAGCCACAGTCAATAATCTGAGACAGACTCATTCAGAATAGTATTCAGGAGAAAGAGTGTGTAGGCAGGCCAGTACTTGTAATAAGGAGACAGCGGCTGTGCTGCAGAGAACTGTGTACACGTGTACACACACAGATATGAACACGCAGAGCATACGCACACATGTGTAAGCACATGTGTAAATGCACGAAACATGGACAAATGCATGCACAATGCACACACCTAGACACATGAGTATGCAAACACACACATATATATGCAAAACAGTACACACATGTATACTGCACAAAGTGCATGGGCACATGTACTCACACATTTGAGTGTGCATGCACACACACACACACACACACACACACACACACACCAACATACTAGAAATGGCAGGGAAAATGGATTTGTGCGCAGATAATGAAGAACCAAGAGGGTCAGAGCAAAGTTTCCTTCCCTCCCCCCTCTGCATAAGAGAATCATCCCCAAACTAAGTTACACTGGGGCATCCAAGGTCACCCAGCACTCAGACACACTAGATTTCTGAGCAGTTGTATTTTAACTATGGCGCCTGTCATAGCTTTACGATTCATGAAGGTTATATAAAAATTACAAATCCCGTAAGGTCTAGCTGTCCTTAGTTTATTTGTACTCTTGTCCTGAGGAGGAGAGAAGGGGACCTGACTGAAACTTCAGATAGAAGGGTGGTCTCCAGCCTCACCTACAGGTCAGGCATGGGGAGATTAAGGTGCTCGTACTAAGCCTCGATGGAGCTGGGAAGCTGGATACAACCTGAGTCCGGAGACCACCCAAAGAGACTGACCTCACTCCTAGACCTGCTTCTCATTTACCCAGTGGGTGAGCAATGGTGAGCCCTTGATGGCGCCTGGCTTACCTTTTTAACTTTCAGATGAGAAGGAGGATGTGTGCTTTTACCAACTTCTCTGGCATTCAACAGAATGAGACTATAAAAGGAAAAACATGTAAGACAATTAGATTGTCCAAATGTCAGTGATTCTCAAGCCTGTCCTAGCACTCTTGGCTGCATACACCGCCAGGGAAAACAACCTACGGTTAGAGGTCTCACAGATGAGCGCCATGAGTTTGAAACTCACTCGGGGGGGGGGGGGCTGAGTCACCCTCCCATCCTTAGGAGTATGCATGAGGTCTCTGTGTGTATGTACGTGGCCAGCTTAAAGGGCTAGGGGACCTGGATTCCACCAGCCCAAAACATTACCAAGCTGTCCCCACACAGCTGGCGGGGCATACTGAGGCTGAGTCAAAGGAAAATAGTTATTGTTACCCTGGCAGAGACTGTAGCCGCCAAGCAGCAACATTTCTTATATTCGATTAGGGAAGCAACATCATTTCAAACCTCACATTTATAGCTGTCCTTTACAGTGTCAGCCCATTTGCTCTCTGCACCCGTGCCCGCGAAGACTAAGCATCTTTTGGGTAATTCAATCCTCAGGAGCCGTTTGTGGTGTGGAATTGTGAAATACTTCTCCTCAGAAGCCCTAAGGGAGGAGAGATCTCAAACAGATGACGCAGTCCAGCGGCTTGTGCTGTGTGGAGAACACACTGGAGACCTCAACCTCTGTCTTGGCTGTGTCTCCTGGCCCGAGACTGCCTTCTGGAGCCGAGAGAGAGTGGGCAGGCTACAGTATGGCTCCCACAGGCCTTGGGGGCTCTCTTCCAACTCAGAACAAAAGTCTCTTTTCTAACACTGGAACCCACTCTGGAATAGTAGTCATGGATATTTGGGGCCAGGAATCTTTTTTCCTTTGGCTTATAATTTCTTTTCTTTCCCTTTCTGACAGGGTCTCACATAGTCGAAGCTGATATGAATTCAGCATGTTGTTGAGGGTGATCTTGAACTCCTGGTCTGCCTTCCCCTACCATTAGAGTGCTAGAATTACAGATTTGAATCACCATACCCAGGTGAGGTGGAAGCCAGGCCCTGGTGCATGTGAGGTGAGCTCTCTCTCTCTACCGACCGAGTTTTGTCTTCATTTCTGGTGCTTTATTTCAGTGTGAAAATAAAAGGCCTTCTTTTCTATTCATGTCAGCTATCAGCAAATAGATGGAAGTGTACACCCTAACGCTCATATCTTACCCTTCTGAGGCATTCACATTTGTATGGTTACCCTAACTCATTTCTGGGTTCTACTTCCTCAAGGTTATCAGAGCATCTCACTGTGCTCTCTGCCTGGGCCACTTGGCCTGGTTGATTTCTCTATCTACCTTGTCACCTCATGGAAGTACTAGGGCTGTGTCTGAGTAGCCCTCCCCAAATTCTTAGGCAGCAGCAGCCTTCCAGCCCTACATGTTAACATGAGGAAGAGAGATTGCCTTTACCTGGGAAGCTCAGGCCCAGGGGTGCCAGGGTGGGGTTCAGACCTATGCCAGGTGGCTCAGGCCTTGAGCAGGGAGCTCAAACACCCTCAGAGGGAGTGCTGGAGCACAGTTACGACTGTGAGTCCCAGCCATCAGTAGACATCAGGCTGTCCATATATACATGTGTGCATGGAGGATGTCTATTGTTACAGATCCTAGAATACCCAATAAAGGGGAGATGGCCTAAAATCTGGTCAGGTGCTTTAATTCTGGTCGGGTGTGAACGCTCACTTCCCCCTCCTTCCACCCTCTGAGGCTAGGTCTATTATGTAGCTCTAGCTGGTATGGAACTCACAGAGATTTGTCAGCCTCTGCCTTTCTAAGTGCTGGGATTAAAGGCTTATGCCACTATGCCTGGCCCAGTAACCTTATTTATTTATTTTCTTTTACTTTTTCAAAAAACGATTTATTTATTATATATAAGGACACTGTAGATGTGTTCAGACACACCAGAAGAGGGCATCAGATCCCATTGCAGATGGTTGTGAGCCACCATGTGGTTGCCAGGAATTGAAATCAGGACCTCTGGAAGAGCAGTCAGCTGACCCATCTCTCCACATACACACCCAGGTTTTCTTTCTTTCTTTTTTTTTTTTCAGAGCTGGGGACCAAACCCAGGGCCTTGCGCTTGCTAGGCAAGTGCTCTACCGCTGAGCTAAATCCCCAACCCCTAGGTTTTCTTTCTTAATGAGAACATCTCATGCTCAGGTATCCCAGACTGGTCTCGAATTCCCTATGTAGCCAAGGATGACCTTAAGTTTTGATCCTCCTGCCTCTGCCTTCCAAGTGCTGGGATTACAAGGGTATTATTACCACACTTGTTTATGGAGTACTGGGTTCAAGCCCAGGGCTTTGAGCAAGCTTAGTCAAGCACTCTACCGAATGAGCTGTCTCCAGCCCTGATTCCTGACTCTCTGATGCTGGCGACTTTGTACAGATGTGTTATATTCAATAGGATAGCATTTAAGTGTTGATTGGGGAAGATTCTAAATGTAGCTGGCTTTGTATTTAAAAAATTAATTCTCTAAACTAGTAGCATCCATGAGATCCCAAGTTTGATTCCTAGCACACCATAAACCAGGCGTGTTGACTCACGCCCAGAATCTCAGGACTTGAGATGTAGAAGCAGGAGATCACAGACTGGGCTATCCTGTGCTATACAACAAATCTGAGGCCAGCCTGGACTAGATGAAACCATCTCTTTCTTTCTTTTCTCTCTCTCTCTCTCTCTCTCTCTCTCTCTCTCTCTCTCTCTCTCTTTCTTTTCTTTCTTTCTTTCTCTCTCTCTCTTTCTTTCTTTCTTTTCTCTCTCTCTCTCTTTCTTTCCTTCCTTTCTTTCTTTCTTTCTTTCTTTCTTTCTTTCTTTCTTTCTTTCTTTCTTTCTTTCTTTCTTTCTTTCTTTCTTTCTTTCTAGACATGTTTTCTCTTCTGTCCTGGAACTTGCTCTGTAAGACTGTTCTCTAACTGAACAGCTAAATGAGACCTCTTTTTTAAGGGAAAAAAAAAGCCTGTGGTGGTAGTGGTGGTGGTGGTGGCGGTGGCGGTGAAGGAGGAAGAGAGGAGGAGGAGGAGGAGGAGGAGGAGGAGGAGGAGGAGGAGGAGGAGGAGGAGGAGTTCCCATCTATAGAGTGAGTTCCAGGACAGCCAGGGCTACACAGGGAAACCCTGTTTTTAAAAAACAAAAAGAAAATAAGGGCTAGAGAGAGATGGCTCAGCGGTTAAGAGCACTGACTGCTCTACCAGAGGTCCTGAGTTCAATTCCCAGCAACCACATGGTGGCTCACAACCATCTGCAATGGGACCTGATGCCCTCTTCTGGTGTGTCTGAAGACAGCTACAGTGTACTCATTTACATAAAGTAAATAAATAAATGTTAGAGAGAGAGAGAGAGAGAGAGAGAGAGAGAGAGAGAGAACCTGGAAAGTAGTGGCACATACATTTAATCCCAGCATGCAGGACGCAGAGGCAGTGGATCTCTGTGAGCTCCAAGCCAGCCTGGTTTACAGAGTGACTTCCAGGATAGCCAGGGCTACACAGAGAAACCCTGTCTCAAAAAAGGAAACAGAATATAAAACTATTTAGAGCAAGGAAAAAAGGGATGAAGAGAATGTGAGAGAGAAGAATGCAGACAAGCTAAGGCTCAGCTTGGCCCCTGTCTCCTGCTGGTTCCTTCTGTCTAACTTGGGATATCTGCACATCTCACCTGCCTGACAGGAAGTTCTGACTCCATACCTGCTGCCCTTAGGTACTAAGAGTCTCCTAAACGGCGAACCGGCAGCTCAGGCGCCAGCTCTCGCCATGGCTGTCGACCGTGTGGGGCGCAAGGGATGCTGTTTCCCCAATCGTCTGCTTCTACTTTTCCACACCAAGATAATCCCTGCTCCTCCCCCACCGTGAGTAACTCATAATTATCTGCGAGGAAGCCCTTGTTTTACTTCCCAGGCCACACGCACAGCTGAGAGTGAGTGAGCTGATTCCAGTTCAAAGCCTCCAGCTGGACCCACTTCCCAGCCAGTGCTCCATCTGCAGCCCATTAGCCCTCGGTCTGGTCGCATCTTGTTATTATCCTCATAGCCAAAAAAACAAATAGATGTCTCTCCCACAGCCTGTGCCTTCCCCTGCATGTCAGAGGTTTGCTCCCAGTGACCCCTGCTACCCCAGTCCCCAGGAGCTCCTGCCTCAAACAGTGGCTTTCTCCAGTCTGTTTGTCGCAGCCCTTAGTTTCTTGCTCTTTCAGATACACAATCTCATTCCTGTTCACCTCACAGCTGTGCTGAGCATGCCATCAGCATAGCTACTGTGGTGTCCTCAGCTCAGTGGTGTCCTCTGTCTCTCTGTCTCTCTGTCTGTCTCTGTATCTCTGTCTCTCTCTGTCTCTGTCTTTCTCTGTCTCTCTGTGTCTGTCTCTGTGTCTCGCTCTGTATCTCTGTCTCTGTGTTTCTGTCTCTGTCTCTGTGTCTCTGTGTCTGTCTCTCTGTATCTGTCTCTCTCTGTGTCTCTGTCTCTCTCTCTCTCTCTCTCTCTCTCTCTCTCTCTCTCTCTCTCTCTCTCTCTCAGAATTGCATGTTTCCCTGAGTAGACTTGCTATAGAGCCAAAGATCTTCAACTTTTGAAGCCCCTGCCTCTCCCTCACCACACCCAGCTGATATGGTACTGAGGACAGAACCCAGGATTCCCTTCATGACAAGCAAGCACCTCATCAGCTGAGCCACAACCCCAGCCCTAGAGGGGCTTTCCTCACACCCCTCCTCCTCTCAAGCAGGCACTTGGGCAGATGCTAGCATGAGTTGAGTTTTTAAACTCTTCCCCGCTGTGGTGGTTTCAGTAAGAATGGCCCCTGTATAACTCATATATTTGAGTATGGCCCCGTTAGAGGACCTGTGTCATGGAGTGGACTTTGAGGTTTCAAAAGCCCATGTCAGGTCCAGTCTCTGCCTTCTGTCCCTCTGTCTGTCTGTCTGTCTCCTTGCAGATCAGGCTGTAGGTCTCAGCTACTTCCCCAGCATGTCTCCTGTCTGCTGTCATGCTCTCTGACACGATGACGACGGACTAAGTCCTGAAACTGTAAGCAGCCCCTAATCAAATGCTTCCTTTGTAAAGAGGTGCTGTGATCTTGGTGTCTCTTCACGGCAATACAACAGTGACCAAGACACCTCCATAAGCCGCATCAGCCCGACACCCAAGTCGTCAACAGTGAAGTGAAGCGAAAGTGCTTCTGGGAAACAGAGCATCCTCTTTAACCAGAGATCTAAGGGTAAGCTCGGCAGTCGCAGAACATGGCAGCCGACAGGGTGAAGCTTAGTTCTCAGCATTGGCAGTCGACTTCTCACTTGCTTGGATGAGGCTATGGGGAAGACATGGCATACATATCTATTGGGTAGGGCTGCAGTGTGGGGGTAAACCCTCGCACAGGTCTTGGTACAGCTCCCCCTTTCTCCCTAAGGCCACCTACCTCAGGAATGCCTAGGCGAGTAATTAGAATTCTTTTTCTGTTGGTTTCAAGGCAGGGGCTTATGTAGCTCAGGATGCCCTAGAACTCCCTATGTAGTTGAAGAAAAGCTTAAGTTCCCTCACTTCCAGCATCCGCCTCCCAGTGCTGGGCTTAGAGATGTGCAGTTATACCAGCTTTCCGACTAGAGGTTTTGACACTACACCCCCAAGTCCCTTTCCACACCATTCCCGGCTCGCAATGGAGCAGGCAAGCAAAACAAACTCCTGGACAAGCACAGATTATTCCAGGCCTGGGACCGACTGTCTGCCCAGGACTTTCTCTTTTCTTTTCTCACAATTCTTTTGAAGAGGTAGATGACCTCTTCACATATCACCGACTCCTCCTGACTGAAAAACCAAACACTGCCTACAGACTCGCAAGCGTGTCCCCATTGCAAAGCAGCACTGAGAAAGCAAGCCCAGCTGGTGCTCTGCCATCATCACTGAGGGTGTGGTTAATCCGCTGGAGGTTGGACATGAGAGAGCTCACGGTCGTTGGCCTGGGAGAATATTTATGCTGCTCTTGGACTGGTGCCCAGGGACAGAATATTAACAAAGTCGTTTGTCTGGACTGTGCTTTCAAGTCTAGCATCAGCGAAAACCCTGTTTATTTAAACAAAGATTAGCGTAGTTTGGGGTGCCCATCGCCTCACATAGTTTGAATGACTTTTCTGGACATTCCCCTGTGTAAAATGTACTTGTTTTGGGACTGGAGAGATGCCTTAGAGGCTGAGTGTTTACTGCTCTTGTAAAAGACCCAGGTTTGGCTCCCAGAACCCACATAAAACAACTCGTAGACATCTGTAACTTCAATCCCAGGAGATCTGATGTGCCCTCCCAGCCTCTGTGGGCACTGCAGACAGGTGGTGCACGTAAGTAGACTAACTCACATATATTCTAAAAATATTCTTGTTAAAGAGAATCTATTTTCAGGAACACCTAGGATTTGCCTTGATAATTATTTTTCCACAGAAGTTAAATTATGGTCCAAATAAGGAACTAAACAGTGCTGCTGTACCCGCAGCTGTGTATTTGGTCTCTGGTGAACTCCACTAGGAAGGAATGGCTACCCCACAGCCACTTGATTGCAGAGGAGGGTCCACCTATGCCAGAGAAGGGAGCCCGCCACTGCCCTTCTGGGAGATGAAACAGGGCTAACAAGTGCAGGGTAAACAGCTAGCAACTGGCTGGGAGTGGCTCTCCTCCGTTCTTGACTTAGACCAACTAATCCCACAAAGAAAACCAACCTTCCTTGAGTAAGGTGACAACTCTGGCCTTTCGTTTCTCTGCAGGACAAGGAAACATGTAAGGAGTATTGAATCGCTTGGGGCTAATTTACCCTCCATGCTATTGAGAATAAACATCAGAGGGCTTACCTGAGAGCATATAGTGCTGAGATGCACTGGTCGGTGTTTCTGTCCGTTTATGCAGCCTTGGGTTGACAAAGAATAGAAAACCACAGTGCGTGGCCCTCCTTAGGGTTTCTCTCGCTGTGATGAAACACTATGACCAAAGCAACATGGCGAGTGTTTGTTTGGCTTTCTCTTCTATATTACTGTTCATCCCTGAAGGAAGTCATGTCAGAAACTTAAACAGGTCAGGAACCTGGAGCCAAGAGCTGATGCAGAGGCCATGGAGCATGGATACTTACTTGTTCCTCATGGCTTGCTCAACCTCCTTTCTTAAAGAGTTCAGGAACATCTGTCCAGGGACGGCCCCACCCACAATGGGGTGGGCCCTTGGACTCTCCCCCATCAATCAATAATTAAGAAAATGCCCTTCAAGCTTGCCTACACTTGATCTTATGGAGGCACTGTCTCAACTGAGGCCCCTCTACTAGATTCCAGCGTGTTCCAAGTTGACATAAAACTACACAGAACCCTGCATGTCACAGGATCAGACACCTTGGTGTTTTCAGAATAGAATCTCCGGTCCTTCTCTTCATACCCTTTAAATTGTGGGGAGGCAGATTTTCCTAGGAGCAATCTAGAAAAGAG
This sequence comes from Rattus rattus, assembly GCF_011064425.1. Classification (NCBI taxonomy): domain Eukaryota; kingdom Metazoa; phylum Chordata; class Mammalia; order Rodentia; family Muridae; genus Rattus; species Rattus rattus. The sequence goes on along the minus strand of NC_046161.1, from coordinate 67,085,355 downwards.
TGCTGGTCAGGCATGCCTGTGGTCTGTGAAGAAAGATCTTACTCCCATGACCGTGCTGTGCAAATGGCTTCGCCGATCTGCCAAGGGAGGGCACCCATGTGGGCCACATCTTCTCAAGTAAGCGGTGACCGAGGGAACTTTTTCCAATGGTGGCAGACAGCAAACTGGAGATTAGAAACTCGAGGTGCATTCCCTGCCTGAACAGAGTAGGACTAGTGAAAAGGGATGCGGATCAATGCCTAGCTGACTCCAGCCACAAGGAAGGAATTCAGACCTGAAGCTACCAAGAATTGGGCTTCGGCAGCCCCTGGAGGGATCCTGGAGGAGGGAAAGCCTGGCTAGTTGGCACCCAAAGTTTTGACACCAGCAGAAATCATGGAGACTTCTGACTTAGAGAGCCCTGAGGTTGGAAATTCGTCTTGTTTTTAGATGCTACATTTGTAGCGACTTCTGCAATGAAAGAGGATCACAAACCTGGGTAATAGGTTCAGCTTCGCTTTTCTCTTTTCTTCCTCTTATTTATTTATTGTTTGTTTATTTACTTATTTATTGGCATGGTCTCTGTGCCCTGGCTGTCCTGCAACTCAACTTTGTAGACCAGGCTGGCCTGGAACTCACAGAGATCTACCTGCCTCTGCCTCCCCAGTGCTGGGATCAGAGACATGTGCCACCATCTTCCAACTGGTTTTCTTTGAAGAGTATTTGTGTGAACATATCTTCATAAGTATGAGTTAATTATTAATGATACGATGGTCAAGTTATTTAATCAATGCCCATAGCATCAGGTATGGTACCACCCAAACAGTAATGTCAGCTCCAGGTGATCCAACGCCCTCTTCTAGCCTCGGAAGAAGGGAGGTTAGTTATTAGAGCATATTAGCCTATTAGAGGCTACCCCACCTAAGAAACGACTCCTCCTCCCCAGCAGCTGTTCACTGTGACCTCCCCAGCAGTGAGCAGCAACCACTAGCCTGTCACACTCTCTTACAGAGAACCTGAACTCAGTTCTCAACACCCACGTCTAGCAGCTCCTGTCTGTAACTGTGGCTCTGAGGGATTTTGATATTATCTTGTGCTCTCTAAGGGAACCTGATCTCAGGTGTGTTTATACAGACACACAGAGATGAATAAATAAAAACAGAAATTAAAAATAAAAGATGCACGCAAAGCCTTCTGTGTCCACAAGCTACCCAAATGTGTGCAAGTTATGGAAATAAATTATCGTTAATACAAAGTTATTGGTCATAGTGTATACCAATGCTGGGGTCACTGAGCCCAAAGAAAGGAAGAACTGGAAGAGCGAGTGCTCCCAGAAATACAAGCACTGAACACTTTCAGGGGTCAGGGGTTGAGGGTGACCAAGTGAGGAATGACATAATTTTAAGATTTTAAAATGTTTGATACTCTGTGAATTTCACATCATGTTCCCCAATCCCACTCATCTCCCCTTCCCTTATCCACCCTCTACCCTTGACACACACCCCAACCCCAAATCTCAGTGTGGAAGCTGTGGTATGCCAGTGTGTCCCAGTCTATCCCTCTGCCCACACAGCTTGACTTGCAAATGTTAATTGCAGTAAGTCATCGGTCTGGTTTAAGGTCTCTGGTTTCTGCTACTCCTGGATCTGCACCAGGTTTCTCTTGGGTATCCTGTTGTCCTGTGTCCTGCAGATCCTACAGCTTTGGGTCTTCAGGGCAGGTTTCCTTCACATGCTCCAACAGTTCACAGATGGGGTGGGCCAACACCAAGCCCTGCACTTGGGCCTGGGAGGTAGCTGAGGCTCAGCTTGCCTGCTCACTCCCATCAGGACCACCAGTGAGAGTTCTCCAGCACTGGCCTGGCCTGATCAAGCTCTCTCCCTAGGGGCTGGCTTTTTAAATACCTTTATGAGCAGAGACAGTACCAATGGGAAGCTATGAGTGAGGACGTTCAAGGACCCAGGGTACAGAGGTCTCTCTTTATCAGGTCTAAAGGAGGAGCTGTAGTTTGGGTGAACCCCTACTTTGATTGACAGTTAAGGTGCTGTCACATCTTATAATGCAGTTGATTTCAACCTTCCTAATGCTGTGACCCTTTAATACAGTTCCTCATATGGTGACTTCCAACCACATTTTCACTGCTACTTAACTGTAATTTTGCTGTTATGAACCATAATGTATCTGATATGCAGGATATCTGACCCTTGTGAAAGAATTGGGGGGTTGTGACCGACAGCCATAATACATCTGACTTTAATCATACACACACACACACACACACACACACACACACACACACACACACACACACACACACACAATTATGCATAGGCATAGAAGACAAATGGGGAATTCTCCCCAGAGTTTACTGGAAGACAGTTTTGTCTCACTGCATATGCACCCTAAAATCAGTTAAAGTCAGATCAGCCCTTCTCATCATACTGCTTAGATACTGTCTAAATCTGATTGCTACCAGGAGTGGGGAAGCTCACACTTTTGTGGGGTTCTGAAGTTCCTGGTGCACTGTTTGGAGAGGGTTGTGTGCATAGTACATGCAGAAATTAGGCTGCTGAGTCCATTATTATAGGGAGAACATAACCCAAAACCAAACAGGGAGCCCTAAGCTAAAGTACCTTCTGTGCTTGCCAGCCTAGGGGCCAGAGGGCAGCTGTCTGTCAGAGTTAATAATCATGGAGGGCATTCACACGTCAAGTCAGTCTTGAGAAGCTGAAAACATTTCTAGGTAAACGGAGTCACAGCTTTGTTTTTAAAATTAGAATAGAACTTTATTTGTGGAACTGAGATTTTGAAAATGATTTTATAGTCTATGCAATAAATTTTGATACATTATTCTGGATATACACTTACCATATAAGAAAAAATTTAAAAACAATGTCAAATAGCTTCTCATTAAAACCAATTGTGTTTAACTTGATACTTATAAGGAATAACTTGAAAGGTATAAATAAAATTGAAAACAAATACCATTTGGGTTTGCTTTTATAATGCAATTTTGTGTTTCATTTGTTGGGGGTAAGGATTAGAGAAAAAGAAGGCTAAAATACTTTTTTTTCCTAGAGAAGTACAAAGCCTTTGTGTTTCATGTAAGTGACTTCACAATGCCCCAGTGGTAGAATGTCAACAAGATGTTTTCATGCGCTGGCATGAGGGGCTGTGGTGTCCATCCAGGGTCCCTCCGGACCGTCACTACACACCGGGGGTAGGGGTGGAACACACCTGGTCTCCTTAACACCAGGTTCTAGTGAAGTCACAGAATCATCCAAAGGGAAATGGGTGTGAGGAAGAGGAAGCTCGTGTTTTCTAAGCTCTGCTGTGGATGAGTTCTCAGAGGCGACACTGAATAACCGTGTGTAAAATTCTGTTTTCACAAGATGGTTTCACCCATAGTTCCATACTATGGGGACATTCCAGGTAACACACCGGCCTATATTAGTGTTACTTTGCCACTATGGAGAAAGTGAACTCTGACACTGAGATCCATACATGAAAACGCACATAAGCCAGTACACATTAGGGATCACCCTTGCCTACGGTAAATCAACTTTAATTTTTAGGTGAACATGCTCACTGGGAGGGGAGAGAGCTGACTGAGACTGGTGGCTTGCAGGAAGTACCTTTTTAAGAACTTAACATAGCCTTTAGAGACAGAGAGGGCGGGCACAGGTATTCACATCTGCCAGACAGAGAACTGGAGCCCTGTACCGCAGGCTTGGCTGGCCAACGATAAAATCAAGACTGGACGGTGGCCATGCCTGGCTGACTCTGATCACCCTGGAAGCATGCACTGGCCTATGGAAAGCGTTTCTGCTACCGTCACTGAAATCCCTACCATGGGCTGACAGGCACTAGTCATGTCAGAGCCAGTAAGCTTAAACCAATGGCCCCAAGTTATTTCTTACAGCTCCCACAGGCAACTAATAAGCATTCCAGAAAGTTTATAACACAAGCTTACATTAACTCATTACATGCCACACTGAAAAACAGGCTTAGCTTTTCTCATCTATAAAGAGCATTTTCTGATCAGTCACCAGTGTAAGGTGAATACAAGGAACCTTGGCAGATATAATCTTGCAGTCGGACTAGGACCTCGCTTTCCTGTCCTTCTGCCTTATTCTGCTAACTCCTGCTTTCTACTGTTAGTATAATCACCTACACATCTCTAAGCTTGAGGATGAAGGTGGAGCTGACGATTTTATCTCAAGGGCCTGGTACACAGCCAGCCAGCACTGCTTATGCGTGGATTCACGCATGGGATCTCTTCCTGTACTTCAATGTGGTTATGGTGGGATTCCACCTGTAGCATTTTGCCCCAAGGGTTTTTGACTTTAATAAAACATAATTTTCATAGGAAACAGTATTTTTTAGAAAGCATAAGAAACCTGGTAACAAATTCATACAAATTATGCATTGAACTACTCTTTGGTTATTTTAAACAAATTTTTATACTAATGTGATACTAAAAATATAAAAATGCAACTACAGAAATTCGCTTAATCTGTAAACATAATGAACTCCGTAAACACGTATGTACTACGTGACTGCAAGCGTGAAGAGTGGCTGGTAAGGGCAAGTCATACATGTAACTCGGTTCTTCACGGCATGCTTAGAAACACTGCGTTGTGGAGCTTGTTTCGTGTTTGAAGGAATTCTAACGCTAACACAGGACTCTAGCCTTGAGGGTGCACAGGCAAAAAGGAGGCCTAGTACTCACTACACACTGCGAACAAAAGCTTGCTCCACTTGTCTCCAGACTCGCTTAGGCTCAAGCTGCATGCTAACACACGTGAAATACTTCCAAGTGAAGAGTAACTTTTTTTTTTTTTTTTTTTAAACACAAGTGACTTACTTAAGTGACTAAAAACACATGTGATACATCTTCCAAAGCGGCTTCAAGGGGTCTAGGCGATAAGGTACACTAGGCAGGTCTACAGAGTAAGTAAGCGACACGTGGTACTAAGTGTGTCGCGGTTTATGAATCAATCATTAAAGACTTCTTTGTCCAAATTTCATCTTTAAAAAGCGTCAATTTTTCCCACCAGCTACTCATTACAGATATTTCACAGTTGGAATCTCAGTAGTTTTAGAAGGATGTGCCTATGCCTAGCAAGATGAAATACGGTCAGAACTCAGGCACGCAGGACTCACATCCTGCCGTACACATGAACCCCAACAACTGGACAAAGTACTTGGACAAAGGAACAAGTCAGCATGGTGGTGGCTGAAATCATGGATAAACAAACTGTCCCCTGGACTCTGTTAAGAGCCAGTGACCATCTTTTAGAAGTTATCTGGAAAATGCTAAAATGTGATTTTGTTTTTGCTTTTGCTTAGGAACTATGGTGTACAAGACACCACAGCTTGGTTTTTTGTAATCTAATCAACCCCATCAAAGCCCTGCGTGTTCTCAATCGCCATCTGAAGTTTATCCCAGAGTTCGTCAAAGGATTCATAGGGTGGCAGGTCCAGGCGGTTGAAGCTGAAAAGATTGAGAGAATCTGGTTAGGATTGACAGCGAAGGGGGAAACGTCCCCATGGTAACCACAGCACCGCTGCTGCCTGTCAAGAGCGTGTTCCATTACTGCTTTCTGAGGTCACAGCTGCCAGGGAGGCTCTCCTGACCCCTGTGCAATCTTGCCCTCACACCTGTCTCCAGATGACTGGGTTCGTAGATCATGATAGCCTTTAAGACGGAATGTTCTAGCACTCTGGGGAAAAGGTCAATACTCATGGAATGGAGGAAAAAAAAAAAATATATATATATATCCAACTAAACTAGTTGGGCCTCTCTCTTTCTTTTTTTAAGATTAATCTATTTTATGTATGAGTACACTGTAGCTGTCTTCAGACACAGAAGAGGGCATTTAATCCCATTACAGATGGTTGAGACCCACCACGCGGTTGCTGGGATCTGAAGTCAGGAAGAGTCAGTGCTCTTAACCGCTGAGCAAGCTCTCCAGCCCAGGGCCTCTATATCCTTAGCTACCTGGATTTTGAGCCCAAGCAGCATGGGTTTCAGGATCCATGTTCCTGTCCCTTCCTGTCTCTCCTAAGGCTGCCACACACCTGTATAGTAGGAGCTGCTCCTAGGCCAGCAGCAAGGGACTATGTCTTGTCTAGGGTAGAACAGCTACTCACCAGGTATGTGCTCTGGGCAGCTTATCAGGGGTGCCCCACTGTTCCACTGTGAAGGACTGTGGTCCATTTGAGCCTGTGGAGAAGACAAGTTTCTGTGGTTTAATTTACTTTACCCACAAATCCCTAGACAATTCAAACTACACTTTTCCATATATAAAACTTGTATACACAGAAAACGAATCAGAAGAGAAAATGAAGCCTCCCCTGTGCTAGGATTTACTGTTGAGTTATAAAACTGTCTGTCACTTCACCTGAGGGTGCTGTGCTCTGCCCCACTGTGGCACACGAGGTGGCACTCAGCTTTTTGTTAGACCTGACCCAGCTGCATCTTGAATCAGGGCTTTCTTTACAGGTACAGGTACAGGTACAGAAACAGGTACAGGTACAGGTACGAAGGAAAGAAGGAAGGACGGACGGACGGACGGACTTCTTGCTTTTGATTCTCATTGAAACCAGTTTTAATTTTTTCCCTGATTATGTAATGTCACTGTAAAAACTGAAAAATGACAGAAAAACCACAGCTGAAGGCTGTGAGAGTCATTACAATCCTAGCTCATGAGGTCGCCGTGGGGAGGGTTTTGTGTGGTTTCTGTGTGGTTTTCTTTTGTTTGATTTGTTTTTCAACATTTAATTTAGGGCCTCCCATATGCCATGAACACATTTGCTACTGAGCCAGTCTTAGCTTTTAAGTATCTTGATTATAATTATTTATTATTTTCTCCGTATCTAAATGTGCATGTGTGGAGGTCAGAGAAAAACCTGTGGGAGTTCTCTCTGCACCTGTAGGTTCTGAGGACTTAACTAAGGTCATGAAGCTTGGTGGCAAGGGCTGACCTGCTCAGTCATGGGGCAGGGCGTCTTTGTCTGCTGTTCAAGACTGGGTTTCCAGGCTGTGCTGGAACTCACAATGTAGCTGAGGCTGGCCTCAAACTTCTGTCAGTCTCTGTACTTCAGTTTCCCAAGTAGTGGGACTCCTGAGTCTTCCTGAGTGGTTCTCACCCTTCCTAATGCTGCAGCCCTTACTTAACACAGCCTCCCACTTTGTTTTGACTCCCAACATAGGGTTATTCCGTGGGTACTTCATACCTGTGATTTTGCTAGTGGTATGGACTGTAGTATAAATATCCAACATGTGACACCCCTCAAGGGGTTGCCACCTACAGGTTGTGAACCGTTAGCCTAGAGCAGTTTGTGTGCATGTGGCCCTGCTACACGGTCTACAATTTTTCTCATTACAGACATTTTAGAAACTGCCTTTCTTTTCTTTCAGAGTTTCCACTTAGCTGTCTCCAATCCTCAACATCTCAAGTGCCAGATAAGCCGGCTCACATCCTGATCTGTGACTTTCCACTCTCCTCCTCAAATCCCATAATCAATTCCAAATGTGCACACATCATTGCCAGAAGGTTTTCAAGAGGCGTAACTTTCTATATTTTGTCCTCTATGATCAGATCCCACTATAACTTTTAGTCCTGGGGCCGGAGAGAGCTCAGCTGCTAGGAGCCCACACTGTGTGGCTCACAACCTCCCATAACTGTAGCACTGGGGGATCTGACATCCTCTTCTAGCCTCCGTGGGCAAGCACATGGTACACAGACATAAACGAAGGGAAAACACGATTACATATAAAATAAAATGAAAGGAGAGTGGGAGCTATGTGTGATCTTATCTGGGATCCCACCATCTTCCACAAGAATGAAGCTTTACCCACACCTCACACCAAATCACAAAAGGACTCTCTGCTCGAGAAAGCTCAGGAAAACTTACTCTTAATTTAACTTTATTTTTTTTTACAAGTTCCTAAGAAATCGTTGAGTTCTTCCTAATCTGTGTTTGCTGGAGTTGTGCATATATGCACACCTCACATCAGGCATGTGACTACGCTCTCTGCTCTTTATTGAAATTCCCTTTAGGATTTGTGGACTGAATGTCTGTGGTAGCTGAAGCAGCAGGAAGAGAATCCTTGGGTAAGAGGGCAATTAGACTTTCTTTAGTGTAGTCTATGTATCCTCCAAGGCTACTATGGCATAGACATCAGCTAACCCTGTTTCACTGCTGTCTCCACCCAATATGCTAGAGCAGTGGTTCTCAACCTGTGGGTTGCAACAACCCCATTGTAGGGGTCACCTAAGACCTCTGGAAAACAAAGGTTTATATTATGATGCATAATAGTAGCAAAATTACAGTTATAAAGTAGCAACGAAGGTCAGCATGACACACGGAACTGCATTAAAGGGTTGTAGCATTAGGAAGCTTGGGAAGGAAGGAACTGGGCTAGAGGTGCTGCTGTTTCTGGGACTACAGAACGCAGCTCAATGCTCAACAGCGAAAAGTAACTCAGCCACATGCCAGGTTCTCGGTCACTATCCAATTAGAAGGTAGTGGCATCATCCACGTCTTTTTAGGGCAGGGTCTCTTACCTACCTGCAGTTTGCCAATTGGTCTAGGCTGGCACTCTACCAATCAAGTTGTCTCCCAAGCCTTCAACTAAATTTTTAAAAGTTAAACTAGACTTGAAATGGTAGAAACTTAAAGACTCTTCAGCTATGAAAGTAACAGTCAGCTTCTGTGCACTTCTGAGAATCTACACAGGACTCTTACCATAGAGTTCAGCAAATCCATTCATAGGCACACGGGATGTGCCAGTAACAAACTGAAGTAAGCGAATTCTTTTTTCTGAATCCATCATCAAAACAGCCTGAAAAACAGAAAGACTTCTGCTTGAGAAGAGTACTGAAAATAACAGACAAACTGTCTTGGAAAAACCATTTGACACCCCAAGCCCCACCCCGCAGTGGTGGTGGCAGGTGGATCGCTCTGAGTTCAGAGCCAGCCTACAAAGTGAGTTCTAGTATGATAGCCAGGGCTACACAGAGAACCCTTATATCGAAAAACAAAAGTCATTAGAGTTTAGACAATGATCACTAAGGTTTTGTTCTTATTCTCAAAAAACTTATTTCTAAGGCTTTTCCCTCAGAAATGGAGAGGGCCTCAGCAGTGAAGAATGCTCACGGCTGCTGCAGATGGCCTGGGTTTAGTTCCCAGAATGCACATGTTGGTTCACAATTGTCTGTACGTCCAGGGGATCTTACACCTTTTGGCTTCTACTAGTATTGTATACATGTGACATAAACTCATGTAAGCACGCATACACACACACTTAAAAAAAAAACCTTTACAATAATTACATATTACTAAAAGTCACATATCTAAGAATTTAGAAGAGCTATGTTGCAAGTTCTTCGAGAGAGTCCCCACACTGGTGAAAACTGATGTGCCTATTTCGGCTCATTTCCTACGATTCTGAATGCCTTCCGTACTTACCTCTGGATATCAAGAGGGGTAGACTCACATTCAAAGGCATATTATGCAAAATTAGAGGCCTGTCTGCTTTGCTGGTGCACCTTTCAGAGTGCGACACACTCTGAGAGTCACTCTACAGGTGGCGTAGTATGACTGAACCTCAGATTACCTTCCAGAACCAGTGGATGACCTGGTGGTTTAAGCTGTATCCATTTTTGTATTTTGTATGTTCCCTCCAGTCGTTCACGTCCACATCTCCCAGACCACACATGAGAAGCTGCAGACAGACATGCAGTCAGAACTGTGAGCAGGGAAAACCGGTGCAAAGCTCTGGGTTTTTTCCTCTCCCGAGTCAGGGTCTTATTACATAACTCTGGATGTTCTATAATTCATTGTATAGACCTGGCTGGCTTCAAATTCAGAGGGTCACCTGCCTCTGTCCCTCAGTGCTGGGATTGGAAGAATGCATCGCTACATCCAGCCAAAGCTGTTTTAACATAGAACATTTTCTCTGCTGCCCTGTTCTATTGCGTGTTTATATGTACTGCAGCATGTCTATGTCATGTTGTGAGTGAGGAAGTTAGCGATAGCTTGTGGGAGTCCATCTCCACTCTAGGAGTCAAACTCGGGCTGTCAGGCTTGGTGGAGGGTGCTTTTCCCATCTTGTGGGCCCTTCAGTTCTCTTTTTAAAGACAGGGTCCCTTTGTAGCCCAGGTTAGCTTCAAACAATGTAGCTGTGGATGACATGAACACTGGTCTTGCTCCCACCTCTCGAGTGCTAGCTAATGGGTATGTACCACCACACCCTTCTACACCGTGCTTTGGATGGCACCCAGGGCTTCACACCCTCCCTCCTCCTCCCCACTTTCCCTCCACAAACTGCCATACTCTCCCTTCCTCCCCACTCCTCCATGCCCTCGCCTCCACACCAGTGGCGCTGAGGACCGAACTCAGGACCTGCATGACTGCTCAACACTGAACTACATTTCCAAGCACAGCACAAACAGTTGTTACCTCTAGTTCATTTTCATCGAATATCTTGATCAGATCCTGTGGTATCAGTTCAAAAAATCCCTAGAAGGAAAGGAATGTGCCCAAAGCTGGTTAGCAGGCTTGGCACGCTCAAGCATCTTGTGGATGGAACACTGTCACTCCTACACAGATCTTGCCAGTATACTTTCATGAACAACCCTTCACTGTGATCTTAATGTGGCCGTCCTGTCTTTATTTCTCAAAGTGGCTATGTTAAACCCTCCTTCCTCCCTCCTCATCCCTTCTTCACAGTACTGAGGAGACTGAGGCAGACAGAAGCCTATCCCCCATCCTGGCCAGGCCCACTGCAGGAGGTGAACCCCCTCAGCGGGCCTCACCCCTTCTGTTGCTCCCTCCTCCTCCTCTCCTTCACCCACTGAATCCTGTCCTGGCCTGGGACTTGCAGTAATCCTGCCTAAGTCCCCAATCGTGAGTCAACTGCACCTCCGTTAACTTCCTGAGTTTTCCTCTTCAGCCCCCACTCAGGACTGAAGACACTCATTCTCACCGGCACAGCTACTTGCTCATAGCTCTTCTCTGCTCCTCTAGTCCCCAGCTTAGTCTCACTGTGCCCCTCCGTCCCCACTTCCCAGTAAGATTCTAATTGTGCAAGACAGCCAGAGCAGGAAGATTTGCCCAGGAAGATAAGGTGAGACTGACACACAGCACCTGAGCAGAGGTAACCAGCCACGTGGCAGAATAAAGTTCTCTTAAGTTCTAATTCTCCTCAGAGAAGATCCTAACTATATGGCCAGGGTCCATGTAAATGTATGCTGAGTCTGAGTCTTATTTTGGGGTCATGGGGCTGGAAGAACCAGGATCCAACTGACACTCTAGGGAGTCCTCCACAGGCCTCCATGGGCATGCATATGCATAGTATTTGAAAAACATAAACTCAACCTAAAAACACAGCTAAAAAGGGTCTTTGAAGCTCTGGTACGGCAAGCAATGAATGTGGGGTACCCACCTCTTTAAAAGCAGCCATTTGCTTCTGGATTCTGTTCACAAATCGCCACTGGATTACAAGGCTAAAAGGAGAAAAAAAAATAAAAACATTTCTTTCTGTTTTTTCCCCCATACAAACCATGAAAAATGTTTTCAGATATGTCTATTCCACTGAGAGACAGATAGACTAGCTGTGCCCAAGGCAAAAAAATCGGAAAAGAAACAGGGAGAACTAGGATGTGCTTTTCTTAAGAAAACTGATTCTGGCTTGGGGGGAAGAAAGAGCAAGTAAAGGAAAAATCTTCTGAAGGAGAAGGAGAAGGAAGAGAGAAGAGGGAGAAGGAAGAAGAAGAGGAGAAAGCAGGAAGAAGAGGAGGAAAAATAGAAAAAACCACTCAGAATCATTTCTAGGAAAATACTTAGAAGTAAAGTACTCACTAGATATACTCCTTTTTGTTCTTGTTGGTGACCACAACCTCCGATCCACCAGTTTTCAGCTCGTGTTGATGTGTCTAAATTAAACATGAGTGTTTTCATGAGGAAAATGGGAGAAAACTGTACATGAATTACACCAGAAGCCTAGTGCTTTAGATTAAATCCATTCAAAAGTTAAAAGCTAAGGAAGCTTAAATATTAGTCACACGTCAGTGGCGAGTACAAATGCTGGCTGAGAGACACCTTTTGCCACGAGAAAATAAATGCACAAGCTGAACAGAGAAGTGTCTCAGGTGCACTGGAGTGCACTACACTTAGGTGACAACACTGGCTTTGCAAACGACGTTTATAGAATCTGAAAGTCCACAGACCTGTCCAAAAAGCTCTTCATCTATGATAAATCTCAGGTCCAGCTCCGTTGGGTCATTTTCAAGAATCCATCGCAGAGAACTGTAATATTCACTATCCTAAAAGGAAAAGTGCACTCTAATTAAGTAAGTGAGTAAGCGGTGCTAGGAATTGAACTTAGCCTAGAATTCTATCTTCTAGGCATGTACCCTACCACTGAGCTAAAACAGCACTTAAAAAAATCTGTATATAGAAAGGTACATGAACATCCATGACATCTACACTGATGGGCTGGGGAGATGCTCAGTCAAGCATGAGGATTCCCACCGTAACATGGGCACAGGGCACACACCTGAATTTCCAGCACTAGGATTGAGAGATTGTATGTGGAATGTCTGAGTTCGTTACTGGACGGTACTTAAACGTTCAAATTAAATATACTATTCTAACCCACACAATAACTATGTGCTCTTGTCTTACAGTTTCCAAAGACCCCTGCTGGAGCCGGGGAATGTGGAATGTGGCTCACTCACTGGTGTAGGACTTACTAGCATGTGTAAAACCCTGGGTTTGATTCCTGGAAAGGCATTAACCAGCTGTGGGGGCCTATACCTATAATCACAGCACCCAGAAGTCATGGCTGGCTACATGATGCGTTTATGGAGGCCAGCCTGTGCTCCATAAGACACTGTCTCAAACAACAAGAAAAAGCACAACAAAGAATCCATGAGGCCTGGAGAGAGACAACTTAGTTAGTGGTTAAGAGCTCTGGCTGCAATTGCGGAAGAAGGTTTGATTGCTAGCAGCCACAGCACGGCTTTCTGGCCACTGAGGTGCACATACACACATGCAGGCAAAACACTCATACACAAAAAATAAAAATCATACTGTTTGTGATATGGAAGCCATGTGTATTCACACTACACAGGGCCATACACAAGACCTCATCTTTAGGCTTCTGTTTCCTTATAGGAGACCCCACAATACCCTGCCTTTGGAGTGGAGGCTTTAAACATTTGCCATTCATTATAAAGAAGTCTAACTCAAAATGTGATGAAAGAGATCTCTGTTTTGTGGCGTCTGGAAAGACTCCTCAGTGGGTAAAGGCAACGGTTACCGAGCATGATGACCTAAGTTCAGGTATTGGGACCCACCTGACAGAAGGAGAGAAGCAACTACGGCCAACTGTTCTTTGACCTCCACAGGGGTCCCATGTATAAGCAATGCTCCCCTCCCCCAAACAGACAAATGTAATAAAAATAACTAAGTGTAAATTTAGAACATTAGCAGATAGCTGTCGACAGAGAGGGCTCAGTGGGTAAAGGCAGGTACCACCTTACTTAATGAGCAGAATCAAGGGCTGGAGAGCTGGCTCAGAGGTTAAGAGCACTATCTGCTCTTCCAGAGGTCCTGAGTTCAATTCCCAGCAACCACATGGTGGCTCACAACCATCTATAATCTGGCGTGCAGGTGCATACATGAAGGCAGAAAGCTGTATGATGTATACATAATAAATAAATGTTAAAAAAAATGAGCAGAATCAATCCCTGGAATCCACACGAGGGAAGGAAGCAGAAAACTGATCTCTAAATGTGGGTGCCTATATGCATACACAAAGATACGTAAATGTAAAGGAATTCAGCAGAAGAGACTAATCGCTGCAGTGCATGGCAAACAGATACTGATGGAGGGAGGTACAGGAATAGTCAGTGTGGTGGACACAGGCCCCGCTCAGTCACTCTCTGCTTTGCCTCACTGAGACAGGGCTGCTCGCTGATCCTGGAACTGAGCCCAGAAACCATCCAGCCTCTGCTGCCAATAGTGCTGCGGCTTCAGACACTCACAGACACAACCCACTTTCTATGACACTCAGACACAACCCACTTTCTGACACTCAGACACAACCCACTTTCTATGACACTCAGACACAACCCACTTTCTATGACACTCAGACACAACCCACTTTCTATGACACTCAGACACAACCCACTTTCTATGACACTCACTCACAGACACAACCCACTTTCTATGAGGTGCACGATGTAAACTCAGGTCCTGGGACTTTTTAAAAATTTTGTTTGGTGCCCAGCAAATGCTCTTACCCACTGGGCCATCTCCTTAGCCCCTATCTATATTTTGACACATGAAAATGTATTCATTTCTGTTCTTACTATAAATTAATTGGGCTGTGTATGCAGCTTGGTGGTACAGCACACACTCAGCAGGTGCGACCACCACTAAGTCAATTCTGCAAATAATCACCGGCCTATTAAATCCTCCAGATTCCGGCGCATGAGAGAGACCTACCACGGACTCCATGTCGTGCAGTGTTATCAGTTTCTGAAGCATCATCTTGTAAAAGGGGCGGATGAAAAACCCTTGTAAGAAACAAAATATTTTTAGGGTGACTATTAATCAAGAAACAACAACAAAAAACATATAAAAAAAAGTCTGCTCCTCGATGCTCACCATCCAACAGCTTGCCATGATAAACCGCCATCCCGGCCACACGGCCAATGAACTTGAAGTATGAGAGGTGATCTTCATTACACAAGCCCGAGTTTGGATTTATCTGCAGAGTGTAATTGTCCCTGTAAGACAAACCACACTCACGTGATCCTCTTGGTATCTCATAGAGCAACAGTCTATGTAGACAAATGATAATGAAGTCTCCCCTGTGGATACTTTTCTCTCCTAATACCAGTGACTCTGATAATGGTCTGAAATAGCCACTTCCGTTAAAAGGTGGAAATAGTTCCTAAGAACACATAGACAGATAGACAAATGGCCCCTGTAAAGACAGAGAGAGACTCAGGAAGAGCACTGGTGCTTTTATAGACGACCTATGTTGAATTCCCAGCACCCACATTGCAACTAGCAGCCATCTTCTGGCCGGAGAGGGTACTGCATGCATGTGGTGTGGGGCATAGACAAGCATGCAGGTGAAAACCTATTCACACAAAATGAAATTAAAAAACAAAGACCCAGGGAGCTATCAAAACCGTCTACAGGATCTCCAAAGTCCTCCCCTGGGCTAGGTAAAGTAGCAGCAGGAGAGAAGATACTCTGACCAACAGAGCTCCTGAAGTCGTGCAGGAACTCCAGGGACACAGCCTTTGTGGGCCTCACCCATGCTAGGAAGGGCTTCTCTGTTACCCTTGAGTCATGCCTGATGCCAGAAAAATCCCTCAACCACACTTCTGAAAGTACTTCAAGAAAGCCCACTGGTTTGCCATGTTGGGCTCTGGTAGAATCCTAAGCTGATCTGGGGTGAAGAGAGGTTTGTTCATGTTTTCCAAGGAAATGCCACTTGACATATGCTAACTAAAATTGCCCATAGTACAGCCAAGAGCTGTATGGTCTCATATATCTAATTTGAGTATGCAGTCAAGAGTCACAGAGAATAGTAGACTGGTGGCTGCCTGGAGATGGAGGGAAAAGTGTTTAATGAATGTAGAATTATGGCAGGAGGATGAAAAGGTTGGAGAGGACAATCCAGAACGCACTCAAGAAGTCGGCCGAGTGTGTGCTTACAGAGGGCTGTTGTGGGCACTCTGTGGAGGAGGGCCTGCCCACTAGGTGCAAGACACAGCACACACAAGGTTAAAATGGTAATTCTTATGTTCTATAATACAATATTTAAAAAGCTGTTTTTGAAATATCAGTCATAATTTCCCTGTGTCACAATCATGGAGTCCACGCTTCCTAAAATGCAAACTAATGTTGGAGACTGTAAACTATTTCACCCCCGGTACACAGCCATTTAAAGTATTTATGAAGGGTGTGTGGACATGTGGCTCAAGTCTTAGCTAATCAGGAGGCTGAGGCAGCAGGACTGCTCAAGTCCATTCACCGGGGACCTGGTGAGGAAGAGGAACTTACGTAGCGGAATATTCAAACAGGCCATAATAGGGATTAAACATCTCCTTTGAGATGAGGAAGAACCATTCTCGGGCAACTCCTCCATAGTCAAGGCCCTTTTCACCATCAAACTCAATCCAGAGTCGGGCCTTGAGGAAGTCAGCTCTCTTCACACCCATGATTCTCCGGTAAGAATCCTCCAGAATGTTTGCACGGCGAAGTTTCATTTCAAATTTGTTTGGAATGTCAGTCTGCAAAGCCAAGGACAGAGACATTGTTTACGTCAGCCCAGTGTGTTTCCACACTTCACTAGGTATCCACGGTCCTTTTCCTGTAGGTAAGGGCAGCAGGAATAGCCACTTGGATGTACTGACCTTTCTTTCCCTGAACCGAAATTGAGGAACCTAGTAATCCAGGTTGGCCATTTGCTTGCTAGCTTGCTATATAGGTCAGGCTGGCCTAGAACTTTTAAGACCTTGCACCCTCACAGCCGCCTCCCCCCCCACCAGTCTGGACATCCTTACAGAAAGCTAGGAAGTGTGGTCTTAACATTCGTCAACGCGGAAGAACCTATGTATCACTTCTGATTCTTATGTCTAAAGACGCTAAGATGATAAGAATGAACCCTGGAAGGCATTTAGCCAGTGCTGTATTCCACGCTAAGGTACAGGTTTGGCCATTCCGCCATCAATGTTCCTTCAACCTACTGCTGGCTACTCGCTACTGGTTGTTCTTACTTTTGTTCCAGGCTCTGTTCTCTGAGTGTGATGG
Organism: Rattus rattus; assembly: GCF_011064425.1. NCBI lineage: Eukaryota > Metazoa > Chordata > Mammalia > Rodentia > Muridae > Rattus > Rattus rattus. The sequence goes on along the minus strand of NC_046161.1, from coordinate 67,068,525 downwards.
GTGCAAACCATTCATTACAGCACTATGATACACTACTCTATTTTCTAACACAAGGAAACTAGAGACAACAGAGCTGGGCTCTGACTTCCCAGTCTCTGCTCTGTGCGTGGGGCATTTGGCTCTCGCATCTGTACTTTGGAGACAAACACAAGTAACCATGCCTCAGAGCCTACTGTAAATACTATGATACGTATCTGAGTGTTTCATCCCTGAGTGCTTTGTGTGTAATTGTCAAGTGGGTACTGTTAGAATAAGTTCTCAGCCTTCTGCCAATTCAAAGACAGACAGACCAATCTGTTAGTATACTTACGGAAAACAGAAAGCCCCAGGGAAACTAATATCAATAGCCCACAGATGCAATATAGGCACCACACTGGTTTTCCCTGCTTGGGAAAGTTAAACAATGGTAGGAGTGGTGAGAAGTGCTTTTTAAAGACTAATTACCAGGGCCCTGTATGCAGGTAGAGTCCTGCTCTGGGCCAGGCCCTATGTGCCGGAGGAATGGGGAAAGGGAGTTAAACTCCAGGGGTAGACAGACTGTAGAAATACAGTGTGGGGATAGAAGTGAAAACCTGCTAACACATCAGATGTGGCTGCGTCCCTGAGGCCTATGCAGTACAGTGTGGGAGTGGGCGTTAAGTGTAGTCCTGTCAAGTTCAAACTAACAGGAGCCATGGGAATGCAAGACTGAGCTCTTGGCTGACCAAAGGCAGAAAACTGCTGAGTTGGAGACTAATCTGGGCCCCATTATGGATTCCAGACCTGTTTCAAAACACCAATGATTTATTTATTTATATTTAAAAGTTGAGTGGTGTGTGTGCACTCTCGAGCATGTGTGCAGACAGGCACGTGCATGCAATGTCATACACAGGTCAGAGGACAAATTTTCATGCGTGTGAATGTGTAGGCCAGAGGTCAATATTCATTGTCTTCCTCAATTTCTCGATACTGTATCTTCCTTTTTAATTCCTTCTGAGACATGTTCTCACTATGTTGCCCTGGCTGGTCTGGAATTCTCTATGCAGACAAAGCTGGCTTCAAACTTAAGAACTTAAGAGATCAATCTACCCACATTCCTGAAATGCTTTAAAGTCAGAATGCCTAAAAGTAGAAGTTAATACACAAAGCTATTGATTATGATTTTAAAAAGCAGTATTTCATTTTGTTAAACTTGTGAATGAAAAACCCTGGTATCCAACCCACCATTTTGAATATCTGGAAAAATCATCAGCTTGGAACCCAAAAAAGCACAACCTAGCGTTGCCACCTAGTGGCCTTGCTCCTAAACTGCAGGGAAAGGAGGATGGGACCAGTCCATAAGGAAGGCATTTAAAATGTTGGCTATACCAAAGGATGGCAGATGATTTAAGTTAAGTTTGGTCATGGGAGAAAGAGTAACAAATATATTGGCCAAGCACAGGGAAATGAGTAACAATACCAGCCATCTGCACTTGTGCTACCTGTTAACTTTTACACTGTGTAGAAATGTGCTGTGTTGGGGTTGGGGATTTAGCTCAGTGGTAGAGCGCTTGCCTAGCAAGTGTAAGGCCCTGGGTTCGGTCCCCAGCTCCTAAAAAAAGAAAAAAAAGAAATGTGCTGTGTTTAAAGCTGAGAACAAATGGCTATTAACACTTAGAGTAGTAAAGGGAAGTCTGGAACAAACACAAAAAAGGGAAAAAAAAAAAATCTCCTGAGCACCAAGTTACAAAGACCAAACCCCAGGAGGGCAAAGAATAAAGCAACCGTCTCATGATGTTTTTCTAAATTACAAAGACTCCTGGAAAATAATGTAAGCATGTTGGTTTAGTAAGTTATCTAAAATATATGTATCCCGGGACTGGAGAGATGGCTCAGTAGTTAAGAGCATGTACTGTTCATGCAAAGGACCTGAGCTCAGCTCACAGGTTCACAGTGAGTGGCGTACCTAAAGGTACCTATAGTGACCTATAGGTCCAGCAGACATGATGCCATGGCAACTACAACACTCATACACACAATGAAACTTGTAGCTTTTGTTCTGTGTTTTGAAAGATGTCAGTATGTATCCTTGGCTGTCCTTGAGCTCAGAGAGACACCTGCTTCTGCCTCCTGAGTGCTGGGGTTGACAGCATGCACCAACATGTCTAGCCTAGAAAAGTAATAGTCTTTTAAAACTAATGGAGCTGGCAAGATGGCTCAGTGGCTCAGAGGACACAGATGTAGGCCCACAGGGCAGCTTAACCAAACTTAACTGCAGTTGCGGACACCCAGATCAGGCATGTATGTGTAATGTATACATGCACGCACGAGGAAAAACACTCATACATGTTGAATAAATGAATCTTTAAAGAAAATAATTTAACAAGCACACCACACCATTTTCTGTGAGTAGCTGTTATGACGTCACCCACCTGCTTCTTCAGCTTCCTTCGGAAAAACTCATACTTTCTTTTGTAATCTCTGGAGTAGGGCACTGCCTTTAGTGGAAAAAATTTGAAAAAAAAAAAGGAAGAAGTTTAGGTTGTCCTTATCGTAGATGAGATTCTATGTCCCCCTGGATATTTTAATGAATATATATAAAAATAAAATAAAGAATTACTTGAAAATTAAGGTTTCATATGAAGAAAAGCAAACAAAAAACTTAAGTTAAAAAATTCTCTTTAAGATAAAATTAGACTCAACATTCAACTGTCTCTTTGACTGCAGTTTTCTTCATGTAATTTCTTTTTCCTTTTATAAAGGACAGTCTTTCTGTGTCTTTGGCTATCTTTGAATTGTCTATGTAGACCAAGCTATCCTGAACTCACTCGCAGTAGTCTTGCCTGCCTGTGACGTCTGAGGTTAACAGGATGTGCCACCATTCCCAGCTCATGTAATATTCTTAAAATGTGACAAGCCAGAGGCAAAGAGAGGTCTTCCAAGCACAGAGAACCTCTACTTCTGAAAGGATCTGAGAGTGCCTTCTCCATTAAAGGAAAAACTAGAAACTTCCAGGAGTTCCCTTTATTATTTTAAAAGAGTATATACATCATAAAAAGAAAGAGTACTAATCTAAAAAAGGAAAAAGAAAACTAAGCAAAACAAACAAAAAACCCGCATACATCCTATTTTCATTAATTTTGTAAATTAAACAAAATCTGAAGAAATGGAAAAAGTAGCTACATGAGAGTTTTCTATAAACGAACCCAACTCAAAAACGGTATAATCATGGGGCACTGAAATATTTATACAAAACATGAACAAGGTTTCAACAGTAGGCATGTGCAATGGCTCTGACTAAAAATCTAGTTTCAGGTGTGATCCCGGAGATGGTAGGGGGCTGCCACCTATCCTGGCTCAGGCTGGCCCCTCTCTGCTGGGCATCGTGCTTTGAGACGGCCTGGACTGGACAGTCTACTGTCCGAGTGGTGGAGCAGGGTAGGATGGCCTCACACCATCGTAAGAGCAGGCAGTGTATGGAGGCCAGAGAAGGCTGCTCCTCTACAGTTCCACCCCTGACCCAGAGCACCAGGATGCGGGAAGACTCACTGGTCCAGTTATGCCCACATTCTGCATCCGAGGATCTTCCCACTGTGTCTTCTTTATATCTAAGAGGGAAAAGAAAAGAGATGTTCCTCTTCCTGGTACCCACAACTGCGTGCAATAAACAACTGCAAAAGAGGAGGGCATGGCACGTACTGTGATTTATGAAGAAGACCCTTCCATCTGTGTGGGTTCTTTCTTCCCAGCCTGGCTGTAATAAAACAGTCATTGCAACTACTTCAGTACCACGTCTTACATGTACAGGTCATAAAAACACAAACAACAAAAAGAGGAAAAGAGGCTAGCATTGAGTGCATGCCTAGTTTGCAATAATAATTTTTAGCAAAAGGTTATCAATAGTTTAATAACAATGTTAATTATAGTTGTTAAATAAACTTCTACAGGTACAAAATGTCTAAGTTAGGCAGGTGAGCTCAGCAGCAGAACTTACAGGTAAAGGTCCCAGGTCATTGGAGTCGACTGGTGTCTTTCCTCTCAGATGAGCAGGAATTTTCGATCTTGGATCATCCTTTATTTGTTTTAGTCATGAAATAACAACACACATTTTAAACACATTGGCTACAGTTGCTTTGTAACACCAATAGATTTTTAAAACAGTAGTTAGAGCATTTGCCATGGGACTGTGAGGACAGGGTCTGGATTCCCAGGGCCCATGCGAATGGCAGGCAGGCCCCACGGTCCACTCTAATTCTACCCTTGGATGACAGAGAGGGGACCCCCCCCATGGCAAGCTGTGCAGATTAACTAGATGCAAAGATAAGTTGTGGGTGGGTGGGCGGAAGACGTGACAGCTGTTTCGTTGAATTACTTGAAAAGCGGTGGAGCATGAGTTCTGCCATCAACCTCAGGCCTCCACACCCATTCACATGCACACACACACATGAATGTACAAAAACACACATACAAAATACACACGCATACATATGAAAATGGAAAAATAATGAAATAAATAAAAATCTCCTATATTTTATTCACACTTCTTGCGTTTTGAGACGGGGCCCAGACTGGCCCTGGAGTCCTGGTCCTCCCATCACACAGCCTTTTGAGTGCTACCTCAAGCACTTATAACAGGCACGTGCCACCTCACCAACTTATAAGTCCCTTGTGACTTATTTCTTCTACTAGAAGATACTGCTGGGAAGTCCTACTAATAGGAGAGTGTGTCACTTCCTGGCAGAGTCAGAACTGATGTCGTCCATTGGGAACCATTTCAGCCAACTGTGAGGTCACTGCAGGCACTGAGGACACTTTACCCAACTGTGAGGTCACTACAGGTACTGAGGACACTTTACCCAACTGTGAGGTCACTGCAGGCACTGAGGACACTTTACCCAACTGTGAGGTCACTACAGGTACTGAGGACACTTTACCCAACTGTGAGGTCACTACAGGTACTGAAGACACTTTACCCAACTGTGAGGTCACCACAGGTACTGAGGACACTTTACCCAGCCCATTAGAACCTGAACTGCATCCAGTGTTCCCTGCACAGAAGCTGGTACAAGAGGGTAGCATTCACATGCAGGCCGGTGAGATGGCTCAGGAGGCTGAGGCGCCGACTGCCAGGCCCCACACCCTGAGTCTGATACCTGGGACTCACATCACAGAAGGACAGAACAGGCTACTACAAGTTAATTGTGCTCTGACCTCCAAACACAAGCAGTGACACAAAGGCATGTACACAGACAGGCTAAATGATGATATAGGTGTAATCAAAGAAAATAATGAATAAACAAACAGAATCACACGTTGTGGTCCTATCTGCTTGAGCACTTGGCTGTACTTTCCCAAGATAATTCAAAATGCATATGGGGGCTGGAAATTTGGCTCAGTGGTTAAGAGCACTGACTGCTCTTCCAGAGGTCCTGAGTTCAATTCCCAGCAACCACATAACCATCTGTAATGGGATCTGATGCTCTCTTCTGGTGTGTCTGAAGACAACTACAGTGTACTTATAATTAATAAATAAATCTTAAAAAAATAAAGTTCTATTTATTTGGATTAATTAATGTACAATTACTTTAATATTCTATTAAGTTATTAAACTCTTTTAGATTTGTTTTAGATATGCTGACCTTTAAAATAGTTCTTTCAGTCTTAAGTGTTACAAGTTTGAAGAACTTTTTTGTTTGTGATTAGCTAAACACCACCCAACTTTAAGAATTAAAAATTAAGAAATATCAAGAACACTGACGGGGCTGGGGATTTAGCTCAGTGGTAGAGCGCTTGCCTAGGAAGCGCAAGGCCCTGGGTTCGGTCCCCAGCTCCGAAAAAAAAGAACACTGACTGCTCCTTCAGAGGACCAGTGCTTGTCTCGCAGCACCATGTAGTAGTTCACGACCATCTGTAACTAACTCCCAAGGATCTGACACCCTCTTCTGGCCTCCAGGGCTACACAGGCATTATATATAAATATAGGCAGTCAAAAACATAAAATAATGTAAATAAATTCTAATGACGACACTAATAACAATAAACATCTGTCCTGCTTAGCCTCAGTCTTTCTGGTAGTATTAATGAATGAGATAGAAACTTGAAAGTTCTTTAATCTCATAAAGGTAGAAAAATTATTACTAAAAGTATTGCTAAAAGCCTTTATGACTAGTGAGCCAAAAACTGGAAATAGTTTATGAACACCTCTATAAAATCTAACATAATCTCAACAAGAATAAATGTACACTGAATACAAATAATATTATTAAGACTCCCAAGAGTTGGGGATGTGGCTCAGTTGGAAAGCACTCACCTAGCGTGCATGAACCCTGGCTTCCAGGCTAGAGGTGGCTCAGTGGTTAGAAACAGTGGCTGCTGTCTCCAAATGGCAGCTCAGAGCTGTCTGTAACCCAGCTCCAAGTGATCTGACCTCCTCACAGAGACACACATGCAGGCAAACACCAATGCCCATAAAATAAAGAAACCCTAGCACCACAGAAACAGAACTCATGTGTGGTACCTGGGAGGTAGAGGCAGGCAAATCAGGAGTTCAAGTTTAGCTTCAGTTATACAGCAAGTTCTACAACAGCCTGGGCTACATAGGACTGGGTACTGAACCTGTGTCCTCTGCAAGAGCAGCAGGTGCTCTAAACCACTGAGCCAACCCTTCACCTTATAGTTATAAACACTCGTTCACAGACACTAATCATCAAGACTACCCTTTAGCAAAACGTCTGAGCAGGCGCCCAGGGAGATGACTCGATGGACGAAATGCTTGCCATTAGTGTGAAGAGCTGGGCTCAGGTCCCAGCACACAGAAGACACGAACTGTGGGGTCTGAGCCTATGCCCAGGGCGCTAAGACAAGCTAAGACTGCGGAGTACCTGCATGGTGGGCTTGGACCATGTGGTCGTCTTAGAGTTGTGGTCTACATAGTACGATCTTCCTCTGTCATCTTGTTTTTCTTCCCAACCTGGTGGCAATCCAGATGAAGTAGGCAAAAGCTAATACACACAACAAAAAACCTCCATGTTAACCAGCAAGAACTACTGACAGAGGCCTCGTGCCTTTCTTCACTGCGAGTGCTGAGAAACCCTCGTTTATATTTTAAAGGTACACCACTCATCAGAAAATAGGAAGATGATACATTTTAAATTTATAACAATGAACCACAGTTTAAACCATATTTTAAAATATATTTAAAAAACATAGCAATTTACTTGGGAAGAAAGAAAAGAGACAATGAACATAATAAAACTTGTCAATATGCAGAGCTATATAATTTGGGGTGGGAACATTCACACACAGGCTTGCGCACAAACTGATGGGACTACTGCTAACTCGGGTCCACTTTGCTTATGACAAGTTGAGGCTTTGGAAAGGAAACTAAGCCACTGTTTCTAAGAAAAGGAGTTAAAGCCTAAACTGAGGCATGCTAACCTCAGAAACCACAGTTAGGTGCTGGGTGGCAGAGTGGATCTCTGTGAGTCTTGAGCCAGCCTCATCTACCAAGTGAGTTCCAGGACAGCCAGGGACTACATAGTGAGATTTTGGCTTCTCCTTGCACATGCTATAGTCTGTAAGAGGAGGCCAGACTAGACGGGGTATGGACCCCAAGACAGGGTAACAAGGTAGTCCCTTCATGGCCTTTACAATCTGCTGTCATGTTGACTAGGCCAGTGGTCTTGACTGGACTGAATCTTTTTCCAAGACAAATAAGCCACTCTCCTGAGCTGATGCATAAATCTCATTTCTCAAAACCGATATATAGAATGCCAGTCAAAGGTGCACTGACTGGCGGGAAAGAGGAGGGACTTCCAAGAGGAGACATGGGACATGCACACATCAGATGAGCAAGGATAGAATTAGGATTTGAGAATCCAGGTGTTAGAAAGAGAGTAGGAAGGGGCCAAGGCGCCAGATAGCAGGCAAGGGGAAGGGTAGGCTGAAGAGGCAGGAGCCTCCGAGTTTGATTCTATTTGAAAAGCAGGTGGGACTGGGGACAGAGCTCAGTGAGTAGAATGCTTGTCTAGCTTTCTTGAAGCCACAGGTTTGAGCCCCACCTCTGTAAATCAAGCATGGAGGAGTATGCCTGGAATCCCAGCAGGAGAGCAGGCATTCAAGGCTTGAGATATATGAGGTCTGGTCACAAACAAAATAAAGTGGTTCCGTGAGGCAGTGAGAACTTGGTGTAATCAGAGAGGAATCAGAAGAAGTGAGAACCACTGTGGAGATGGCAGGACTCTGACGAGAGCACAGGAAAAGAGGCACCCGGAAAACGCCAACGTGGCAGCTGCACACGCTGAGCCACGTGAAGGAGGGTCCTGGCTAGACAACCCACACAGAGGGCAGGTATGACTGTGCATGACACATGGGTAACAGTGGCCCAGCATCTCCCAGCAGCAGGGACCGAGCTGAGAAGCCACATCCCACTTGCCAACAGCATCACATTAGCACGGGGCTCACTTTATAAGAAACAGCACTCTGAGGCTCAATTTCCAAGGTTGTACGGCATGGTTCCTCCATCCCTTGCTGAGCAGTCACTCACACTCAGTCTGGTGATATCCAAGAATTAAAAAATTAGCTGAGTTTTTTTGTCATTCATTCTTAGCCAAGAGGAGAGAAAACTCACCACAGGAAGTGTAGGCTGTTCCTCAAAGATACAGGTTTGCGAGCTGCCTCCTCTGCTGGAATGGTTCTTGAGGGGAGGAAAACAAGTAACACTTTGAGGTCTATCCTCAAGCACAGGCAATGGAATGAGACTACGGGGACAGAGTAGGACACAGCATGTGGGAGGGTGTTGCCAAGATCCACAGGGGATGCTTTCTCTCTCCACCCTCGATCCTGGTCCTTCCACTTTCTGGTCCTCTGATGTCCACGACTGGACTCGGATTTTCCCTGTGTACAACCACTCTAGATCATTCTTTCATCCTGTCATTCTTATCCAGTTTAAATATGGCTTTTTTTTTGCTATACCCAAATAAAAAAATTTCACGTTGATTACCCCATCAGTGACAAGGGGTTCCTGTTTCAAGCCACATTTCTGCATGTCCAGATTGCCGGCTCTAGCCAGAGGGCTGGTTCTAGCCCCACTGTTCTCTGGCTGCAGCATTCAACAGAATTTCAGCTTGGATGTGCAGCACCAAACACATGCTTCTGCCCCGGGAAAATGCTCCTTCCTCCTCCCAGGCCACTTCCCGATTCGCAGCTCAGGACTGGGCATTCCATGCCAATGACTTATTTCCTGGAAATCTATAGTCTCTCGTCCCCTTCACCTCAATATACAAGCTCTAACCACTAAATGAAATATCTTACTCTTGTTATTAAATGATATGACTTCAAAACTTATAAATATAAAACATAAAATCAGAATATCCCAAATTGTATTGTTTATGGTAACACAAATGGTTAACCTAAATTCATCACAACAGGAAATGGTGTGTACTTTCAGGACAACTCGTTTTTGGTGATTTTAAAAGAACATTGATATCCATGGAAACAGTCCAATTAGCAAATGAAAAAAATAACCAAAACGCATGTGTAAGAGGATGTCAAGGGTGTGGCTGGGAGGTAAGACACATGCTCTGCACATGTAAGGTTAAGTTTGATCCTCATACCCCAAACCAACCAACCCACAAAAACACAGAACAGGAACACACACATGGCGGCACACACACACACACACACACACACACACACACACACACACACACACACACACACACACACACACACACCATTTAAAATTACATATAGGATCGGGAGAAAGGGCTCCGCAGTTAGTGTGCTTGCTGTTCTTCCACAGGACCAGACTTTGGATCAGCGCCTCTCCTGTAAATCCAGCTTCAAGGGATCTGATGTTCTCTTCTGAATTCCCTGGGCACTTATGTGCCCATGTGCACAAACCCATATACAGATGTATAGACATGCACACGGATACATTAAAAATAAATCTTCTGTAAAAACGTTAAAGGTATGTAAGTATGTGTATACATGTATGTTTATGAATAGATATAGAATGTCTAAGACACTATATATCAAGCCACTGATACTTATTAAGGCAACATAATTTGGAGTTAAGAAGGAAGAATCATTTTTGATTTTGTAAACCTCAATACTGTCTCAGGGTTCAACCCATTCATGAAATGGTTGAAGAATACACCTAACAGTGATGGTAACTCACACAAGGCCTAAACATGACAAGGGTACACTGCCGCATCTGGCTTTTATTTTACACAGTTCTGGCATCGTGTTCAGGGTCCCATATAAGCATGGCAAACACTTTGCTGAGTCATCTCCCCACACCTATTCTGTAAATCTGATGAATCCTTTCCCTGGGCCACTGACTAATTAAATAAGCAAACGGGAAACAGAAGAGGCTGTAGGAAAGAGGAAAGGGGTCAGGGAAAGGTGACCTGACGGATACTGACATAGGTAGGGGACATACAACCGTGTAAGTGAAGCTTCTTGAGGAAGGGGCTAGAAGTTAGCAAATAATTGCCAACTGCAGTCCAACACTAAATGCTAGTTCTTCTAACTGCTCAAGTCTGAGATGTGTTTGAACGTGGCTATGAATAAGTAGGAATGGCTGTATTCCAATGACACCTTATTTATGGCAACAGGCAGCTGCAGATTTAGCTCACAGAGCGTAATAATGACCCTCACTAGAATGAAGTCCTGGGAGATCAAGGTGTTCTGTCCACTTTAGGACAGAAGAACTCTCAGTGAGTGAGTGATTATGGCACCTTGTTCCTGGCCAGCCAGAGGAAGCAGTCACTAGCCGAGTAATAATGCAATGAATGACCAGTCTGCCTTCTACTGAGTCTGGCTCGATGATACCGACTATAAAGGGCCAGCCAGTTTCTTCTCATGGGGTGGGATACAGTGGAATGCTTCTCTCTGGGCCCTGTAGATAGTGAATGAAACCATTACTTCTCTCTTCATCTCACCAACTGCCTCCATCTAAACATGCACTGGCCACATGTGTGATTTAATGCTGAAGCCTCAGAAGGAATAGATATGGCTCTAGTAGTTAAGAACACGTACTGCTCTTCTATGATGAGGGTCTGGTTACCAGCATCCCATGGTAGTTCACTCTCTGTAACTCCAGTTTCTAATCTGTCATTTATGTTGGGCCTCAGAAGACATCGAACATACACATGGCATAGATACATGCAGACAAAACACACGCACACGCACACGCACACACACACACACACACACACTCTTTAACATCCCCATCCCCACCCCTACTCCAATCTCAATTCATACAATCAAGACAGACAAGAGGCCTCCCCCACTCAGGAAGTGGCAGACACAGGCAGGGTCATGGCAAATCCAAGTTGCCTTTTAAATTGTGTCTGAACACAGGCAAAACAACAACAAAACCCAAACAAACGAAAGCAAAACAAAGCCAAAAGAAACATGGCATTGCCCAAGCTGAAGAATACCAAACAGCTGCCACGTCTGCTCTGCTCTGCTCCTCAGTGAGTTGTGTCCTCACGGGAGCTCTGGTGACTCAAGCACACCATGCAGAGTACACTCCTCGCTCCCCCAACCTCCTTTAAAACTACCTAAGGAATGAAACCCCACTGTCCTCCCTGACATCCTCGCACCGACAGTGAGTTCCTTCCTGCTGAAATGAGCAAGTCAGCGCCTGGTTGCAATGCTTCTGATGGGTTTTCGAGGAGGCAGTGAGTGAAGGGCCCTGAGACCAGTGTGCACTAGGACTATCCACATTCTGCTCCACGGTGTTACGGGGAAGGAAGGGTAAGTGAAGAACCACACTGGGAAGTCTCAGCAAGTCACCATCACACGCCATCGAAGACAGAAGTTTACATGAAGCACAGCTGTCAAATCTACTCATGACATGAAATCACAAAGCCATGACAAAACCTAAAACATCTTACTGAGCTGGTGACTGGCTGGCTGGTGGCCGGGTTTCCATACATGGTGAGTCTGGTATCTAACTCCTCTGCGAGGCGGACCTGCACGTCTGCGTGACCTGACGGAGGCGACTGAACAGCCTGACCACTGTACATGGTGTTCTCATCTTCTCGTACAATCTCCCAATTCTGAAAAGAACAGAATCCACACTCATCCACTGCTTAACTGTGCTGGGAATGGGAACAAGAGAATGGCGGGCTCATACCTCAGGGGACTCGTGGTTGTCAGGGCCATCCACATCCTCCGATATCTGCCGCCTGGTGGTAAATGCTCGCTGTGCCTGCAGCTGAATGTCACCATTCTCATCATCTGTGAGGTCATCCCTAGGGCAGAAGTGTAAGAAGGTATCACCCTGTCTTGTTACACTTAGAATCAAAGTCTGCAATTAGGAAATATTTAGATGGAGTTTATGGGTCTGGTATGCTGATCAGACTGTCAGCACACTGGTAGCTGGTCTAGGGCACTGGGGCAGGAGAGAATATACACTGGAGTAGAAATCTCAAGCATGTGTAACAGCTGATGTGTGGTTCATCACTGTGCCTAGTTTGATCCTTACATTATGGTAAAACACTGACCAAAGGCAACCAAGGGAGGAAAAGGCTTATTAAATTCTACAGGTTCTAGTTATGGCAAAGGGCAGGACCAGAAGCAGAGGTTATGGAGGGGTGCTGCTAACTGCTTCCTCATACCCCAGACCACCTGCCCAGGGGTGCCACTTCCCACAATGAGTCACACCCTCTTACATTAATGATCAATCCAGAAAAGGCCCTCAGACATGCGTACTGAAGACAATTCTTCAACTGAGGTTCCCGCTTACCAGCTGAGCCTATCAAACTGTGAATTTTATTCACATATATGGTAACAAAAATGTTAACTAAACTTGTATAAATATTCATGTGTGGAAGTCAGAAACCTACTTGCAGGGAGTAGGTCTCCCTTTTTATCTTGTTGGCTCAGAAAGATCAAGCTCAAACTGCCATGAATGGCAGCAACCTCAGTTGCTGGGCCGGTTACATTGGCCCCGAAAATATTAATTTGTTTGATGTTAGACCAAGATAGCTTAGGAAATCAGTTGTTTAAAAACACAATTTTTGCCACAATGGTGACATACACCTTTAATTTCATTAATTAGGAGGAGGTAGCTATCTTCGAGTTTGAGGCCAGGCTGTGTCTACAGAGCAAGTTTCAGAACAACAGGTTCCAGGGCTACACAGAGAAAGCCTGCCTCAAATACCAAAAGCCACCAAACACGCACACATTCTTAAGGTGAAACATGAAAAACTGCATATCCTGGGGCTGAAGAGACATCTCAGCAGTTAAGAGCACTGGCTGCTCTGCTAGGACACAGGGCTCAGTTCCCAGTGCCCAAGGGGTAGTGCACATCTACAACATCAGTTTCAGGAGCGTCTATCCTCTCTTCTACACAGACCTACATGAAGGCAAAACAGCCATACACAAGGAATGAAGTAAAAATTAAGAACAAAAACGGATACTGGACAGTTGGGGGTGCTGTGTGATCTATCCGTGGGTGTACACACTGTAGTGACTGTGAGCGCTTGGTGTAGATACCATTCATCCACGTCACTTCAGGATCATAGGAGCACTCAGCCTCCTCAAAATCCAGATATTCAACCCAGCATTCCCACCAGACAGAGCGTGAGAACGGTGTCTAACTGTCCATCTGTCCACAAGCATCTTCTCCCAAACCCTCCAGCCACTAGAAGATCATTCTCTATTGTGACTTGTAAAAACATAATTGTGATTAATGGTTCTAAGAAATGCTTAACTTTTTTTTCTTCCACCTTTATACTAAAAAAGGCCACTAAGGAGATAGCAGCTTTAATATATGAAAGGTTATATATATTCACCCTTGCCCTCTGCATGTGCATGGCCCATGTCTACCATCCGAATTAGAGAAGGGCCCTAACAAAGAGCCTTCATTAGTGACCCCTCCATGAGTAAAAACTAAATTATATTTTAAGAACTGGGATGGTGGTTCAGTTGCAAAGTACTGGCTTAGCAGGAAGACGACACTGGGCCCAAACTCTAGCAGCACAACAGTGCAGAAAGTTACGAGTGGCCTTGACCTTCGGACCCTCCTTCCTCCACCTCTCAAGTGCTATGAGGCAGGAGTCACTTTATGTGATGCTGGGAACGCAACTCTGGGTCTCCTGTAGGCGAGCACTCTACCAAGTGAGCCACAGGGCTAGCCTGAAGTAATTTTTCAACATATGTGGGTTTTTTTTTATTACATTTTATTTATTTACTTGTTATGTAGTGTGTTGAGAGGTGTGAGCAAGGCATGGCGCACATGTCGTGGTTAGAAGATGGCTTTGGTAATCTTCTCTCTTTCTACTCTCTGGGCCCTGGCAATCAAATTGGAATAGTCAGGCTGGATGGCAAGTGCCCTTCACACCCTAAACCATTTTGTTGGCCTCCAAATAATTTTAACTATTATCAAATCGTTTATTAAAAACCTCAGGTAAGATAGAAGTTTTTCAGTGGTGGTTGGCCTGTAGTTTAGGGATCCCTACACCACTATAAGCCTACTTGAGACGCAGCACCAACATGCTAAGTAGCAGCAAAATCTATGCAGATTGGCACATACTCAGGGCTTGGTCTTTTCCATTGTGTTGTTCTAGACTCATGGTTTACGTAGTAGGTCCTTCCAAGGACATCCTGCCTCTCCTCCCACCCTGGAGGTAGGGGAGAAGGTTCTGGTGGATGCTGCAAATGGGTGGCAGCATCTGGTTGGTCCAAAACAACCCAGCCAGGCTGAAAAACAGAATGGAAGCGATTAACTTGATGACTTAAAACAACAACAACAACAGACAAAAAACCCAAACCCCCAAACTCTTTATAAATTACAAATAAAGGAAAGTTTACATTCAATTCAAAAAATTGTGCATAAATAGAATTAGTCCATGTTCAACTCTTAAGAACAGAATGTGAATACTTTGTAACCAAGGCTTTCCTGCAAAAGGATAAACATTTCAATACTGTTTGAGAATGCCTTAAGTTTTCGAAAAGCTTAAAATACAAAACAAAACATACTAACAAAAAGGAATAAAACAATAAACCCCATGACAACTAAAACCAAATCCTTTCAGTAACTGAACAACGATGTGACACTGGAAGGTGCTGAGGAAATGAGAAACACAACTGAAGCCAATCTGAGCCTGGCCACTCACCCCTCCCACTGAGAAAGTGCACCACTTATGGTAGAAATCAACAAACACTAGAGACATTTAAGAGTTGTCCACTGATGTCCAACAGAGACAGGAGAGTGCCTGAGAAACAGTCACCACTCGGGGATGTGTACTGAAAGACCCAGCATCACGCTGACACTGAAATGTGCATATTTCTCCCCTACATCCAGGACAAGCATTGTGGCCAGGCCAGAAGAGTCAAACAAGGGATTCTAAAAAAAGAAATGCACAGGAATTTTGGGTCTTTAAAGAGACAAAATATATAATGCCCCAAGATAAAGTAAGGAATTAAGTGGAAAATGTACTAAGTATTAGTATTAACATGCTTTCGTATTAAAAACCTTTAACGGGGGCTTGAGAGGTTGCTCAGTGATTAAGCACATACTGTTCTTGCAGGGATCTGGTATCTCTGGGCCACACGCACACGCTCTTGTGCGCTCTCTCTCTCTCTCTCTCTCTCTCTCTCTCTCTCTCTAGTTCAGTGGGGAATATAGCTCAGTTCATAAAGTCTGTGCCTGGCATACATTCCATCCTAGACGGCACGATGGGTTATTTTCCTGGGGCCGATCTATCAAAATTCTGATAAAATTATTATGTCATAATAAATGTTTTAAAAATAATGAGTCAATTTTCAAGTTCAAATAGAAACAAACAGGCCATAACCAACATCATTCTAAGAAAGAAGAGCTGCATGGAGAAGAGTCTGTCAGAGAAAACAATCTAAGTGGTACACACAGCTCAGAATAACAGAGTAGGAAACACAGAAAGAATAAAAATCAGAGGAACGTGGCATTCAAACACATAGACACTTGTTGAGAAAAAAAAATTAATTCATATCCCTACCTAGTAACTTATACCAAGATATACAACAAAGCCAAATGTTTACAAAGCAAACCCAAAGACTGTTAGAACAAATTTGGAGAAATTTAAAGCAGGAAGCTGTTAAATATGATGGCAAACCCAGAAAGCACGAAAGAATTATGAACTTCCTTGGAAACTCAGACGCACACATGCCCCAGTGCTGCTGAATCAAAGGAAAGCAGACAAACTGGAAAGGTCTTCCATACTGGGACAGATAAACACCTGCATACAGGGCTTCTATTCCTTGTGTTGGCAGAAAGTGTGCAGGCAGATACAGGCTGGGAAGAGCAGCTCAACCCTTGGAATTAAGAAAGGAATTAAGTGGAAAATGGACTAAGTATTAGCATTAACATGCTTTCGTATTAAAAACCTTTAACAGGGGCTTGAGAGGTTGCTCAGTGATTAATCACATACTGACACCTGACAACAGAGGGTCAGGAAGATGAGAGGAAGAGGGACTGGAGGAAGAGGGGGGCTGAAGAATTACCTGGGAGGGGATTCTATGTGGGAAGCTAAAGCTAGTCCCCCCCTCACGTACACTCTCTTTTTCTCTTTCCACTTCCACAGGAGCTGATACTCAAATTTCATTCTCTTCTCCTCTATTATTTCATCTCGACATTTTTCTGTTTTCCTTTCCTGTATACCATCATAATATGCCACTTTATAAAAGAAAATCTAATCCTGTGTACAGAGTCAAACTACATCTCCCAGGGGTTGGTCTCAGAAGATGTGGTCTGAGTTTGCTAGTCCTTTGCAAGACTGTTTACTCAAGACCTCCGTTCTCAGTTTTTCATTATTTATTCTATGTGTTAGATGTTATACGTGTACCTGTGCATGACACGCAATGCAGTGTCCATGGATGGCAGAGGCACTGTGTCACAGAAAACTAGTCACAGATGGTTGTGGGCCACTATGTGGGTGCTGGGAACTGAATCTGAAACCTCTAGAAAAGCATCCAGTGCTCTTAACCACTCAGCCATCTCTCCAGCCCCAAGATTTCTTTATTGAATGTGGCCAATGGCTACTCTGCTATCAGATTAATAAAGTCTAACAGTAAAAAGGAATTTACTAAGGAAATTAAAGAAAGAAGACACACAGGGACTTCAGAGAAAAAAGGTGATGGGGAGGGGGAGGGAGTAGAAGGAAGACAGGGGCAGGGACTGTGATCAAGGTACATTACAGGCATGCACGCAGGGACATGTCAGGTATATTACACGCACACAGGGACAGGTCAGAATGAAAGCAGCCTTTCATGATTCTGAGTGTGTTGAGGGGGTTTAGAGAGGAATCCTACTGCTGAACATGAAACAAGACACTGGAATGAAAGTTCACCGTGCCCTTCCATTCCACCATTCACACTAGGTGACTTATCAGTGCCTCAAAGCCCAGTGCCAAGAGGGCTGATGCCCTCTGGCCTCCACGGCACCTGCACACATAGTATATGCATACATGCATACATACATACATACATGAATTAAAGAAACTAAAAAAAAAAAAAAAAAAAAAAAGAATATAAGGCCAGAGGCGGCTCAGGCCTTTAATCCTAGCATTTGGGATTGGGAGATACCGGTGAGTTTGAGGCCAGCCTGGTCTACAGAGTGAGTTCCTGGACAGCCAGGACTATACAGAGAAACCCTTTCTGAAAAGCGCTGAGGAGTACACACTGGCTGGTTGGCCCTTAGGCTTTCAGGGGGTTCGTCTTGCTGAGGAAGTGGGTTCTGAGGACAGAGCTTAAAGTTGGGGCCTCAGGCTTTAGCCTACTGAGCCATCACCTTGGCCCAAGAAAATGTGTATTTCTTCTTTTAAGGTCTGCTTTAGTGTTGTCCGTGTAAATTCAGTAAGGAAAACAACAACAACAACAACAACAAAACCAAATAAAACCCAAAACAACGGAACTTATTTTAGGGTCTTAGAAAATGAAATGATTTCAAATTTGAAAAAGTACAACTGTACCCCAAACATTACTAGGAATGATAACATTTTCAGTCTTCCCTAAGAAACATTATCTATTTTCCTCATAAAATAATTTTCTACAAGACAAGGAATCCTAATTACTAGTCTCAAAACCAATATGCAAATACCTACAATTTAATGGAGTCAGAGAGACCAGAAACTAAGTACAAAGTACTTAGACCAACATTTTACCCTAACCTTGTAGAATTCATCCCGCTCCCCTGATGATGGCAAACACAAGACAAATGTTACACAGAGCCACATTTACTCAGAAATGCAGGCCGCCCAGAGCTCGCCTCCCTCCAAAATTACAATTGTTTTCTTTTTCAAATAGCAGAATTTTAAATATTTAGTCACAAACTAGATGTCAAAGGAACAGGCAAGACTTCTCTGGTCTCTGGCTGCCCAGAAGATAAATAAGCACATTTGTGTCTGAATTCCTTGGCCTTTTCATAAATAAACAACACACTTACATCTCTTGAAATTATAAGGTGGCCTCTGAAGGAATTCAAACATTGCTACGGGAGGCCACAGCATGAAGCAAGGCCAGTCTACACCACAGAGGCGAACTGTGAATGAGGTGCCTGTGATCCCAGAGCAAGCAAAGCCTGGAGAGAGTTCCCATGGAATGAGATGCTGCTCAACGTTTAAAGACTCGAGGAAAGCCTCTTCTTTCTTCACAGCACAGAATCTTAATGTCAAACAGAATTCCTGTACCACACAGCTGTGTACAGACATTTATACCCATCAAAATCTCGTACATGTGGGACCAAGTGAGAAGGCTGCGGTATGAAGGCACTGTGAAGGTGGGAGCTCACAGAAGGACGACCTTCTGAGAGTTGTCCTCTGACTTCTACAGCATTCCACAAACACCCTGGACACGCACACAGACCCACAAGTGTACTCACGGAGGGAGGAAAATGCATGAGTGAATGTGAACAGGGTTTGGAGAGACGGCAGGTAAGAACACTCACTGTTCTTCCAGAGAATCTGGGTTCAATTCCAGCACCCACATGGCAGCTCAGAACTACCTGTAACTCCAACCCTAGAGGATGTAAAACCTCTGACCTCACAAGCACCAAGCACACACACCTAACATATGAACACCCATGTAAAATGAACAAACAAGTAAAACCTATAGAGAAAATAAATGTATACTTGAAAGATTATTATAAGGAAAACAAAGACAACAGAGCAGCAGAACGGTAACCAAGCAGGTGGATATGTATGTATTAAGAGTGGGTAGTAATGAGCTTCAGTCCCCAAATTAAGGGTCATTATATTCTTGGATTTAAAGAGTAAAACAACTTTCTACTCTCAGACATTCCCCTAGGAAACAAAATCTCACAGACACATGAAATACCAAAAACTTTACTAATTTACTTCCTGTGCCAGGTATCCAGGCACATGAACTGGAGCCCACACCTCAGGGAGGGTCCCTGGCATCATAGCTCTCATGGAGATTAGAGCAAACCCTCAATCAAAGAGAGACAAGCCTGTGAAGAAAACACACACAACAAAGAACCTTCCAGATCAGAGCGCGCCTGTGCACGCGCGCATGTGCACAGTTGCGCGCTCTCTCTCTCTCTCTCTTTCACACACTCACACACACACACACACTCACACTCTCTCTCTCTCTCTCTCTCTCTCTCTCTCTCTCTCTCTCTCTCTCTCTCTCTCTCACCCACTCCAGTGTGTGGTAGAATAACTAGTTATACCTTCTGATGAACTCTGCCTCTAAGGGGACCACAGACAGGACGTGGATTTTGTCTTTTTAAAGCCAGGGAAGAAACCCTAAAGGCAACCTAGTGAAGTCCTGTTTCCCCACAAAAGGAAAACCTAACACATCTGAGGTCACAGGGCTACTCATGTGGGGCAAAGCCCACCCCACCCTGATACTCTTCCTCCATGTACCCAGATGGCTCTCAGGCACCTGGTCTGACTCTTTGTTAGCTCTGTCACCCATGAAAACCAACAACTTATACTCACTTCGAATAAACATGACAAGAAAAGCAACAAGAATTAATATACTAAGTTTCTTTTACACTAATATAATTATTATATAGTGACAGCAATTTTCACATAGTAATGTCTACAGACTTAGCTTTACAAACATATATTTTCTTATTCTAAATTAGACTAGGACATGGTTTTTACAAAAAAACTAAAGACAATGATGTAATTATAATAAACACCTGCATTGGTAGATATTTCATTTCCTATTTCTACCTTTAAGTCTACCAATAACAACCACTCTACAGAGTAAATACCATCAGAACTGCCTAAGGAACATTTGCTCAAGTCAACATCCTGGTGATTTTCATTGCATGCATTAGTTTCACTGAACACCCTATTTTTCTACAGAGTATGTAGAAAGATATCAGATAGCCCATTTCAGCCTAAGCAAACATTCCTGGGAATCTCACCTCTAACTCCTCAGCCTGGTCTGCATTTTCATCATCTGAGCCGTTTCTAGGTAAGTAAGTCATTTTTAATCTCAGATAACCTTTAACTCTTGATTTGTGGCTGTGGAAAAGAAAACAATTATTTATGAAACTTGAACACCAAGAAGAAGGCATTTATTTGCTGAGTTTACCGAATGCCTGCTGGCTCTGAGGGGATCTACTCGGGGCACAGTGTCAAAGTCATGTTTCTGTTAAGATAGAAAAGACTCATCAAAGAGAACAGAGGTTAGAAAGGAGAGCAATGGGGTATAGAGGAGTGGAAGAAGGCAGGAGGGAGAAAGGGAGGCTATGACCTGATGGGATGGGTGAGAAGGGGTAACTGAGTAAAGGACAGGGAAAACCCCGCTGGCACTTCAGCGGCTGGTAGCACACAGTGCGATGTGGAGATGTAGTCAGAGGTTCTAGCAATGGGAGGAAGAGCTGGAGAGGTAAAAAAAAAAAAAAAAAAAAAAAAAAAAAAAAAAGGTGAGACTATATCCTTAGCTATTTTTGGTATGCACACATTGCAATCAGCCCCGAACTAGAGGAAGAAAGAGATTGGACTCTTAGACTTCCTATAGAGGAATTAAACACAGGACTTCGCTCACACAGAGAATAAATAACAACAATCACAAAGCCACGGCTCCTTTAAGTTGTTTTAATATTTATATTGCAAAGTCTAGGTTAAAGCAGCCATTTTAAATGAAAAAGATTTAAGTGTACATAATACAGTATTCAATGCATTTACTTTGAAATAATAAAGTAAATGCTATGGTTTTCCCAGATGGGTTACTCTGACTTGTGATGATTAATCACACATTCTAAATTGATTTTACTTGACAAAGTGGCACAAAAGATCAAAAGGAGTTTCACTTAGAACTTAAAATTAAAATGTGGAGGACTGGTTCAATGGCTAAAGAGCACTTCCTGTTCTTGCAGAGGATCCAGGTTCAGTTCCCACTACCCACATGGCAGCTCACTTAGGGCGGTAAGATCCAGTGGACCTGACTCCCTCTGCTGGCCTCATCTAGTACTGCACAAATGTGTTGCACAGACACCCATATACAGTAAATAAAGTGAGCAGCTCCTTTTCAAAAACTAATGTCTTAGGGCTGGAGAGATGGCTCAGCGGTTAAGAGCACTGACTGCTCTTCCAGAGGTCCTGAGTTCAAATCCCAGCAACCACATGGTGGCTCATAACCATCTGTAATGGGATCTGATGCCCTCTTCTGGTGTGTCTGAAGACAGCTGCAGTGTACTCATATAATAAATAAATACATCTTTAAAAAAAACAAAAAACAACTAATGTCTTAGTTAAAAAAAATTTTCAGTTCAGGAAATTGCAAAAACAAGTGCACTAATTTGGCTTAAATTTTATTCTCTGTTCATGCTATTTTCTCTGATTGTGTGAATCTTCTAAAGTATTTTTGAAATTAAATTTAGCAAAATAAAGTTAAATATTTTCTTAATTTGTTTCTGTGCATATGAAGGAAGCAGCACATTTGTTTTACAGGAAATAACTGCTATTAGATAAATATAAGGGGGACAAATCATTCCTAAATTTTGTGTCCTTTTAGGAATTTTATTTGCAATGTGCATAAACACTGTTTAAAGATAACTATGTGCTGGGGTGCACCCATAGTATCAACACTAGGAAGAGAAAGGGGGAGTCAGGTGTGGGGTACACACTTCTGATCCCAGCAGTTCCAACACTGGACTACACAGCCAAACAGTGTCTCCAAAACCAAATAAATAAGAGGAAAACGAAAAAAAAAAAAAAAAAAGATAACTATGTGCATCTGTGTGTGTGTTGTATGTATGTGTGCATGTGTGTCCACAGACACCAGGAAGGCAGCAGATCCCCAGAGGCTCCAGCTGTGAGTCACACAACATGGGTGTTGGGTCCACTGAAAGAGTAGCGAGCACATTTAACAACCGAGCCGTGTCTTCCAGCCACCTCAGTGTATTTTAAAATCTAAGACAACTAAAGCTTTAAAACAAATAATACAATATATTTAAATAGTTTATCTATAGGGTGTTTAAATCCTGACATTTTAAAGGTTTAGCAAAGACAAAATGTGTGGTATGGGAGCGGCATGTATAGCTGGAGGATGGCTGAATGGTTCAGGAGCACTGGCAGCTCCTGCGGAGGACCTCATACAAGTCTCAGCAGCACCGGCAGCACCAAGGGATCTGACACCCTCTTGTGGCCTCCTTGGGAACTGCATATACACGATGCATATTCAGGCAGATAATATACATAAAATAAAAATAAATAAAAATCACAAAAAAATTTAGCTTAATATACTATAATCTTATATATTTACTGACCTTCTTGGATGAAGAACAAAATCCTTAAATGTATATGGTCTCTCAATTCTTGGGTTTTCAGTCTAAAATGAGAAAGGGGGTTAAGTACTTTTGAGAGAATTTATGAACTATAATGAAAGGCATATTGAAGAATGAGAAAAGGAAGTTTTAACTTGTTAAAAGGGTCAGCTGGTAACCATGTGACTTTTGCTTCTTCTACAAGAGGAACTCCAACAAGTGCCAGAACTAAAGAGGTCAGCAGAGTGGGGTGTGCAGAAGAGGGGGGCGGGCTGAGGTGTGGGAGCAGGTAGGAGGCAAGTAGTAGAGGACAGTACAGAATGGGCAGAACCCCGCCCCAAAGGAACATAGGATATGTACAGTATCAGCAGCTTGACTCAGTTAGAGTAGAAAGAATTCTAGAACAAAACCATCAACAGCCTGGAAAGTAAGAGCAGGTCAAATATTCACAAAAGTCTAAGATCACTAAACACTGCATAAAGCCAAAAGCCTCGAACACTGAGAGGGGCACAGGTGGCTGGCTCATTAATCCTCTCTTTGTGTTGCTTCTCTACTTCTTTGCATTGAAACTAACCTTCCTTCCTTTCTATGGAAGTTCTCGCTATAAAGCCAGGCTGGCCTCAATGTTATAATCCTCCTGCCTTAGCCACCCAAGTATCAGGATTACATGAAGAACATACACAATAAGAAGCTATTTCCTTAACATTTTTTGAAATTATTTTCTCTGGTTCGTTTCCACTCTGCCTTCTGACTTTCTTTCGGCCCACCATGTTGACTAAGGTTTTTCACCTGGTCTCTCATCTTATTTGGACACTGTGAACCCTCAACTCCTCCTACACAATATACAGTTAGTTGCTACTAACTGACCACTTTCAACTTTGAAATTTCCCCCATTTTATATCAGAATTAAAAATGTACATTGCATGTGTACAGGATCCATCAGAATCCAGAAAAGGACACTGGGTCCCACGCAATGGAGGTTTCTGGTAGCTGTGAGCTGTCAGGAGAGTGCTGGCAACTCAGTCCCCTGAAGCACAGAGCCACTTCTTCAATCCCCCCAGTGACATTAGATTCTGAAAGGCTACCTAAGACTTTCCCACTGCTGTTTCCAACTCCATTTTCAGGAGTTTGAACTGCCCTGCAGTCCCTAAGTTCCCATCCACAGAACCCAGGCTCTGGCTCTGCTTATAGGAGTAATTCCAAACCCTTTAAGTCCAGGCTCCATCTTGCCTACCAATCCCTGTGGTTCAGTTTCTTGTTGGAGCTCATGTAAGGAAATCTTAAAAGAGAGTGAAAAGGAAAATTGAGATGAATTTCGGGAAATGGCTGACATACTAAAGATTCATGTTAGCAGTTATTAAACTAAAAATCACAAATACAAAGCCAAAGTCATGGACAACTATACTAACCGGTAAAGGATAGAGAGGGACATCCACTTGACCCAGGAAATCATCTCTTGTCTGTAAAAGAAAGGAGAAACAGTATTACGCATACACTCAACATCACTGTTTATTCTTTGAGGAGAAGCTTGTTTAACCCACTGCAGCATGGGTGGAGGTCAGTGAAAACAGCAACACCCTGTGGTGCACTCTTGGGTGAGACAGCAGGACTGGTCCTGCAGATAGTTACTGCACAACAGGAAGTATGGACGTGCAAGCACATGACAGAATAGCAGTAGAAGCAGAAGAGCTGCTCTTGAAGAGAGATGGATCGGTGAGAGGGAGGAGTCAGGCACACAACCGTGCAGTGCACAGGAACTGTTCAGTCCTTAAGCAAACATCTGCTAAGTTCTGCTTAAGGGGTGGGAAAGCAAAGCGTGGAGTTAACAACACAATGGGAAAGTAAGCGATGAAACCTCAGGATAAAAAACAAACAAACAAACAAACAAAAACAAACAAAAAACCAACAATCCTCACTGGTCCCTGATCTGCCCTCCTTAAAGGAACAAGGCTCAAAAAAAGACTCCAGGCAATGTTCACCCAAGAAGCAGCTTGTGGCCAGCCCAGCTAAGGTAGCTTGCTAGACTGAGAGTCAACAGTCTTCCAGGAAGGGACCACAACAAGCTCTCTCTCCACCCAGAACCGTATGCATGAAATTTACTACACACAAAACAAGAGGGAGGAACCAGGCAGAAAATCATTTGAAAAACTCCAAGTAGGCAAGGTTTTTTCAGGATTGGGAAAATAGAAGCTTAAGTTTCAATAAGCAGATGCCTGACGAATCTGAATTACGAGTGAATAATAAGCACATTATTATTAAATGCTAGAAATTATGGGAAAATCTTGAAAGACAGCAAATTTAAAAACAAAAACAAAAAGGCAAAACCACTGCACACAGGAAATAACAATGCCCATGGTGGAGCTACGGAGATGCTGGGTGGTTAAGGGTGCATGTTGCTGCGATCCAAAGTGGCTCACAACTGCCCCCACCTCCACCTCCAGGGTACCCGATGCCTTCTTCTGGTCACATTCACCCACCCCAACCCCATACCGACAGACATAACTGAAAATAAATTTTAAAAATTTAAAATCTTGGGGTTGGGGATTTAGCTCAGTGGTAGAGCGCTTGCCTAGCAAGCGCAAGGCCCTGGGTTCGGTCCCCAGCTCCGGGAAAAAAAAAAAAAAATTAAAATCTTTGACATATAATTCACATAAAGTTTACCCACTTTAAGTGTAGGCGGTGTATATGCAGGTAGGATTGATTACATGTTGAGGCTAGAGACTGACATGTTAAAACCAGGTGGCATCCTCTATCCCTCTGCCTTACTTTATTTTATGTGCATTGACGTTTTGCCAGGGTTTACATCTGTGTGAAGGTGTCAGATCCCCTGGAACTGGCGTTACAGTTATAAGCTGCCGTGTGCATGCTGGGAACTTAAGCCAGGTCCGCTACAGAAGAGCAGCCAGTATTCTTAACCACTGAGCCATCAGGGTTTATCACTGACCCTGGAGCTGATTTGCCTGAACAGGCTGGCCAGAAACTCTGTCCACTCAGGTGCATCTGACACACTCAACATTTATGTGGGTTCAGGGTTTCCAAACTCAGGTCCTCATGTTGGTAGCACAAACCACCCAACTAACTGTGCCGTCTCCCCAGTCCTATTCTCTTCCCTTTTTAAAGAAAATGAGATGAATTGTCGTAGACTGTGAGTGTGTATGTGTGTGTGTGTGTGTGTGTGTGTGTGTGTGTGTGTGTGTGTGTGTGTGTGTGTTAAGCTGTCTCTCTGTAGGAATAGTTTTCATGAGACACTGAGGAGCAGGAGGATGAAATTAATAAACAAGGGGTTGAGCATGCTGGGTGGATTGTAAGGCCAATAAAATTAATGAAGGGGCCTGCAAGTGTGAAGCCCAGAGGCCTAGACTCTAAAACCTATATAAATGCCAGTCTGGTGTGGCTGGCCGCCCACCTATAATTCCAACCTGGGAAAGAAGCAGGGGTCCCCCATCAAGCTGGCTAGCAGACCTAGCCACATCAGCAAGCCCCAGGCTGGGTTCAGAGACGCTGTCTCAAAGAGTAGCATTGGTGAGCATTGGTGAGATGATTCTCAGCATTAACCTGAGGCCTCTACAAGGACATGGACACATGTGTAACCACACACATGCATTCATGCGCACACACATTATGCCTCCATGAAAAACAAACAGTAATCAACGAAATGAAGTCCTCCACACCTCTGGCCACAAGATGGGGAAAGACCACGAAATGAAGTACTCCACACCTCTGGCCACAAGATGGGGAAAGACAAACAGGTAAAAGGGATATTGACTCTCCAGGAACGTTAGCTGATAATCCCCACAGCCATTGGTGTCACTCAACGATTGCAGTAAGAATGGACTTGACCTGCCCCAAGCACTACCCAGCTGGGACATTATTCATCAGGTTGGAGTCATCTTAATGGAATTTTTCCTCCAGACACTTGTTTTTTCCTTCTGGTTCGAATTTTACCAAAATAACCTTTTCTAAGCAGCTAGCCCCAGTTGGGTTTTCCTACTGCAGGGTCAAAGTGCTGTCAGCCCATGTAGAGCAGGGACACCATTAGACCATAATGGTGCTGAGCTTCTGTACATGGGGCCCAAGACAGGCATGCGAACATTTATCCCTTCATTTCTCATGCTGAAATAGTAACTATTTGAGCAGGTTTTTCAAACATGGAGTATGAAATACAAGCATCAACTAACTCTTTGTGGAACAATATGTCAAGCTGTCCTTGAAGATAGAAATCCTAGTTGAGGCTTTTTGACATAATGATTGTAAGCATCCAAAATAAACCACCAGGAAGTCATCCTGGTATCTTCTGCCAAGTCCTACTCTCAGAGGAATGGGTATGTGAGCATAAATCCAAAGGACAATCTCAGATGTCACTCAGTCCCCAGGCATCACCCATTTCTCTTTGTTTCCAGACACTGGAATGTGGTGTCACTATCTGAGTAGGATAACTGACCTGCAAGTCCTAGTGATTTGCCTATCTCTGTTTCCCATCATATGCCACCAGGGCCACTCTAATCTATGAGGTGGGATTGGAACTCATAGGTCCACATGATGACTCAGCAAGCACTTTACTGACAGACATCTTGTTTTGTTACATGGTCGGTTGGTTGGTTGGTTGACTAGTCTTGCCCAAAACAAGGTTTCTTTGTAAGCCCTGGTTATCTTGGCACTCACTCTGTAGACCCAGGCTGGCCTTGAACTTAAAAGATCCTCCTGCCTCTACCTCCTGAGTGCTGGGATTAAAGGTGTGTGCCACCATGCCCAGCTTTGACCAATTTTTAAGGGTTCTATGTCTGTGAGTGGCAGGAGTGCATGCTTATACTTAGTACATTGTCGAAAATGCAAAAGACACAGTGTGTGTTAAGAAAATCACATTTTAATGAGGTATGTTTGAATTAGTCACTCCAGTACTAGATGTGCTTCTAGAATATAATCAGGTATATAAGACAATAAATGTGAAGGTCAGGCAATTTATGTATTATAAATTAATTCCCATAAGCACCTTGAGAATCAGGTTAAGTAAAATGACTTTTAAGATAGTTTTAATCTGAGTTAGTGCAGTTATATATCCCACAGAGAGGAAACATTTTCCTGTGTCCATCACTGTGTCTATAAATTGAGTAATAATTCAAGGTGTCTTCTCTAAAAAGGAACTGACCAGAGGCAGAGTCGGAGAGGTTACTTCCTATGGAGAAACACCCTAGTCCTATTGGAAAAGCCCTACATTACAGAACCTACAAAAACTGCACTCTGATTCTCTTTCAAAAACAACAAACAATCTGACCCCCCCCTACACACACACACTGAAACTTTAGAAATTTTAAAACATTAAAAAATTAAAAATATGGGCTGGAGAGATGGCTCAGCGGTTAAGAGCACCCGACTGCTCTTCAAGAGGTCATGAGTTCAATTCCCAGCAACCACATGGTGGCTCACAACCATCTGTAAAGGGATCCGATGCCCTCTTCTGGTGTATCTGAAGACAGCTACAGTGTACTCAATATATAATAAATAAATAAATCTTTGAAAAAAAAATTAAAAATATTCAATTAAAGGGAAACTTGGGGAATAATTTTCTGGAAATCAGAATAAGGAAAAAATAAAAAATAAGAGGAAAGCCAATTATATGATCAATCTAAAAAGTGCCAATCTTGGGCAGTAGAAATTCTAGAAATAGATTAGATGGAAAATCCTTAATGAAGTAACTCTTCAATTAGACATGTTAAAGTATATGGGTCATCTCATATCTTGGAATCTGGATAGTCGGGTGTTTGAATGAAACATTTGGAGATTATATTATAGCATTTTTTTCTCGCTGTTCTCTATAAATTATGTTGTCCTCCCATCTCATTAAAGGCTCTTTAAATCTCATAATAATTTTTGTTACTTACATCAGGTTCATATTCTGTTTCTGGTAAATACTTCAGTTAGACTCATTTGCTTTGAACAGGACTTATGTGTCCTTTAAGCTCTATGACCCTGTAAGGGCTGAGCCTTGGTCATGAGGAAAGGCCATTCTTAACTAAAACAGTCATTTGAAAGCAGCACCGCCTCAGAGGATCCCACCTCCAGGCTTGGAGGAGCACAAATACTGTCTATAAGCTAGCTGGATGGGCTTTGTTGAAATGTTCTTTAAAGTCTTCTCCATTCAATTTTCCCTGCAGAAACCTGACCTGAGTCTCTTACTCAGACACTGAGTTCTAGGGCACCATTTTAGTGGAATGTGCAGGCTATGAATCAGTCTACTGTGGAAACTAATCCTTGGGTCAGGATCACAATATTCCATTGGCACTCACCCCAGGGACGCGATATTCATTTAGGAGAACCATTCAGTCATCACTTAAATAGCCTAGATTGGTTATATGTCCCTGCCAGGGTGTCAGCTCACCCTCAGCCAGCAAGATCAGTTCTACCTCATCCCAAAGGGACCGCGACTTTATTCATTAATCAACACTTTCAATGGTGAACTCCTGGTTGTGAACTGC
Source organism: Rattus rattus (assembly GCF_011064425.1). Lineage (NCBI taxonomy): Eukaryota > Metazoa > Chordata > Mammalia > Rodentia > Muridae > Rattus > Rattus rattus. Next base: position 67,039,356 of record NC_046161.1, on the reverse strand, counting down.
CTGATGTGGGTGCTGGGAACCCAACGCAGGGCCTCGCTCCAAGCCCTGGATAGTCATGTACGCTGCTCTAAAAAAAGGGCAATTGCTGAGTGATTTAATACTGATTTAGAGTTGACTTTTAGTAGCATTATAAAAGTATAAAATGATGCCCTAACTTTCTTTAAAGTAGCAAAAGGGAGAGCCACAACTGGGCGTGTAGAGTTTACAATGTCTCAATTGTTACATAGTGCTGTTTAAGAATTACATAGTTTCAGTAGCATCCTGACTGGCATGCCTGAAGAAAGTATGCTTACAAGATTCAAACAGTGCTTAAAAAAGCCAGAAGAGTTAAGGAAAACAGAATATTCCAACAGTCCTCATGTTGAAAAGGGAAAATTTAACATAACCATTTTTAAAGAAACACACCAAGGGGCTGGAGAGATGGTTCAGCAGACACTGGGCATGCCCCATGGTGCACTTACACACATGCTGGCAAATTGCTTATACATATAAAATAAAAACAATTAAAAAATAAAATAGCACAGATGTTTCTGAATGGCAGATTTTGGTTAGTGCCCAACTATTACCACGAGCAAAGATGTATATATAATCCTCTTCAACATCGAATGAAAGGTCAGCATATGGTAAGAATGTAAAGTCTGGATAGCATTATTTTCATTAAGATTGACTGCATACCAAATACAAATGTGGCTTCTTTGCTGTGTGTCCACTTCCAATGGCTAAACTCAAGATCTAAGCATCTGAATGTAAGCTGAGTGTTGATTATTTTACATCTAGCATCAGGGGCGTAAAGCACCACTAGTGTCTTATTCCACACAAAAAATAATCAAATCTAACCAGTTACAAAGGTTCCATTTCTTTTCAAATTCCACCCCTTGAGTCACCCTGACTTATGTCTAACAAATCTGAACAGTAATACACCCATTCTGTAAGGCTCCTATTTTGTCTCTCCTGTGAAACTGTTTTGTACTCAGTAATGAATTTCAGCTGCCCACTTTCTCCATTCTTGAGCATGGATGCAGACAGTACTAAGTGCTGACAGAAACAGCAGAGTCACTTCATCCTGGAGCACTGGAGAAGCAAAGCACTGAGGAACTGTCTTCTTGCTTTTGAGACAGGGTTTCTCTCCATAGCCCTGGCTTTTCTGGGACTCAGTTATCCCACAAGCAGGCAAGGGCAGGCAGGTTCTTTCTTGCTCTGCTTTCCGGCCCTTTCTCTTTCTCCCATTTTCCCGGCCCAGTTCATTCTGGACCCTCCAGATGCCTCTGGCTGTGCTGTCCCTCAGACCTACAATACAATATCCTCACCCAGACCTGGGAATGACTGCGTCCTCATTGTCATTCACCATTATGTTCTTAATGCAAACTCTTTGCTTGGCAACATGTTTTTTTTCTAGAAAGCACCATGTCTCATGGCTCTGCAATATCTCTTAAGTCCTTTCTTCCTCCCACAGGCGCCCAAGACCCTATCTAGAACTGTGTGCGCTGACTACTGCATGTTTTCTAAGTGGGCTGACGACAAGGTATTTCCTATATCTGGTGAGCTGAGATACAGGGCTCAGTGCCATGCCAGATGCTTAGCTCCATGCTCAGACCTGGTGCTGGGTGGGAATATACCCCAGCAGCCTTTCAAGTCTTCGCAAAGCTGAGACTGCTTTCAGCAACCATCTCCATGTTGACAGTCCCCAGAGCAGCTCACAGATCTGCTCCTCTGCTGTTTTCAACATTTTTCTTTGATCTTGAAGCACCTGTCATCATCTAACTCCAACCTTCTAGTCTCCCACAAGGGCCAGCACTGGAGGCTGAAGCAGAAACAGCAAGGCTTTGGACAACTGCTTCACCTTCTTCCAGCCTTCCCTTCTGCTAATCTCCTTACCAACCTCAGCACATGGCCTAGCCACACCCAATAACACTGCCAAGCCTCCTGCTTGGCCATGCTCCCAGGTCCAGGTCTAATCTTGTCTTGTCGTCCACAGTCCAGAAAAGTTTACAGCTGCTAGCACCAGCAGGCTCCATATCTTACGAGAAACTGACGCAGCTGCCTATTCCCCAGTTTGAAGGAAGTAGCCTTAAAATCTTGGCTCACTTCTGCATAGAGGTTCTACGTGGTTTTATTTTCTCTAAATGTTTTATTACAGTTACAATTTGTTTATGAACACACATACGTGTGCCACAGTGCATATGTGGAGGTCAGAGGACACTTGTGGGAGCTGATTCTCTCCCTCTACCATGCGGGCGCCAGGAATTAAAACTCAGGTCATCAGCAAGTGCCTTCACCTGCTGAGCCATCTTGTCGGCTCTATTTTATTTTTGGTGTCAGATGAGAGGCTGAGAAAAGCAAAGCAATGCTGTTCACATGCTCCAGTGCATGGCCCGCAGCCATGGAATCAGTGGCTACGGAAAAGGGGAGGGGCATGCGAAGTTGGGAAGGGGAAAGAGGGGGTAAAAGTGGATCAGGAAGGAGTTAGAGAGGAGTAAGGGGTGATTGTAATCAAAACATACTATATGAGTGCATGAAATCCTCAAATAGTAATACAATACGATATTCTTAAACAGGAATTATGGCTATGTATGGCAGTCCTGAATTTCCACCTAGTTTTCGGTTCAGACACACAACACTGACAGCATCCAGTCTGGGTTTACCACCCACACTTTCCTATCTAAGGTGCCAAGGTGAGGAGCAGACAGCCCCGCCTTCCCATTCCTGGGGAGGACAGCACTTTTCTTTGTAGAGATGAAATTTGTCTTATTTCATTTTAAAATCACAAAATACTGAGTTTTCTCTGTAATAATCATCAAACCATACCTACGTCTACACAATACTGCACTCACTGGATGAAGGCATCTACACTTGCTGTTCTTAGCTGTTTTATTATTTCAACTTGGGCTCCAACCCTGGGGTTTTCCTAGCAGACTTTTGTTAGCGTCACTAATGAGCTCCTAATATACAATGGAGAACTGAGTTCTCTGTAGTAGCAAATGCCTTCTTCTGGCTACAGGTCACCAAGCTCTCCTTGCCAATCTACTAGCTCACTGGGTCTCCCTTTTATCTTATTTCACCCTATACTCATAATTCGTGGTCCCCATTGTGTTGGTGTGAAGCATGGCCCAGCCGAGTTGATCCATACCTGAGGCTTTGAGCATACTCCTCCCGATTGGTCGAGATTCCCAGCTCCTCTGCCCTCAGTTCCCATCTCTCCAGCACTACAGACCTTCTCTGTATCTGCACCATACTCAGGGTGGTCCCACCTCTGTACTCCCTGCCTTCCTTCATGACATCAGTGTTTATCAAAACATCACACAAGGTTAAGAAAAGTTATTCACTTAAATCCATGGTGCCACAAATAATTAATCTCTTAAAAACACAGAAGTGATGGGGCTGGAAAGATGGTTCAGGTTAAGAGTATGTATTGCTCCTACAGAAGATGAGCTGGGTTCTTTCCCATCGCCCACAGCAATGGCTAGCAACAGCCTGCAAGTCCAGCTCCTGGGGATTCGAGATATCTGGTCTCAGGACACTTAAACTTAAACACATACATATACCTACCACAGACACACAGACACAATTATTTAAATAACATAAAGATATCTATGTATAAGTGCTGTCTTCACAGGACATGAAGGACTTTCTCTGCAGAATGGGGTAGGTGCCAGGCCTCTCTCAACTCTAAGCCAAGCCTCATGTCCTCCCAGGCCTTCTGTACCTCTCACTCAAGTCACACACAGTGACTTGCACCATAAGGCTCTTGCACATTTCTGGCCTTCATACACCAAGACTTCTGCCTAAAGTGGCAATTCTTACTAGGAGGCAACTTGCCCAAGAGGACATGTGGCAAGTCAGAAGCCATTTCTGACTGACTTCACTGGTGGGGTGTGCAACTGGCACCTAGTGTGCGATGGTCAGGTTCCCGGCTCACCACCCGAGAGTGCACAAGACAGCCCTACCCCACAAAAAAACCTATCTGGCTGCAAATATAGACAGTGTTGAGGAGAATTCCTGCCCTGAAATACCCATCTGGACCTTTCCGGGAAACTTAAATTCACTTATTAAAACCCAAATCTAGTGTCACCTGCCACCTAGGTGAAGGATTCTGACAGGTCCCCTCAATGCCACACTTCTTTCTCACAGAGCTATCCACTTCAGCCTGTCACACATTCAGTGTTGATATATTTATTTTTTTAGTGTCTGTTACTAGAATGATGCTGTTCCTGTAAACAAAGATTATATGTTACCCGGCTTTTAGTCTCAGTGAATTAAAGATGACAGACATACTGACAGAGAATACATAGTAACTTCAAGCAAATTAAGCCAGGCCCCAAATACCTCTAATGTCATTATAGTTATTCAGCTCTAGGAAAAAATATATGGGGTTGGGGATTTAGCTCAGTGGTAGAGCGCTTGCCTAGCAAGCACAAGGCCCTGGGTTCGGTCCCCAGCTCCAAAAGAAAAAAAAGAAAAAAAAATATATGTACATATATAGATATACATACACACACATATATTTTTTGGAGGGGCGCGGATTTTTAAAACTGGTCACTTATATTCCTAGATCACAGTTCCAGTGTTGACATTATTTATGCATTTTTTTAAACAGGAGATTAAATGTCATTCAACATAGACTTAATGTCTTTTTTTTTTAGACTTAATGTCTTAAATAATGTCCATTAAATTACAAAAAATAGAAAACAGAAAAATAATAAATGCTAAAACATGCAAATATTTAAAACATTAATCTTAGGAAGAATTATTTTTAAAATTATTGAATTGTGTCATCTTGAGATTAATGGTGACTATAATGATTAAGACATAGAAGTATTTTAGGATGCACTCCTTTAGGCTTAAGCAATATGCTCATCTAAGGTTAAGTACCAGACAAGGAGCAGGAAGCCTTTTATGTCAAAAAGCAGAAAATAACTGGATAGCGGAGGAAGGCACATGAAAGCCAGAGTGGAGCTGGAAGGCTACTAAACAAAAAAATGGAACCTCTCAGCACCCCAACAACCTAACAAGCAAGATTCAGAACACACTCCGCAGGGAAAAGTGAACCAATAATAAGCAAGCGGACGATAGACTTCAGAAAGTTCAGTATTATCTTCAGAACTGCGTATGTCCCCCTTGGCTCCTTAAACTGACAGGCGACCATACTCATCAAAGAAATACCTCCTTTACCATTTGAAATGTACAAAAGCAAACAAACAACACACACACACACACACACACACACACACACACACACACACACACACACACACACACACCAAAACTCCTGAAAGATTGTTTTTTGCTACACCTGAAATAGACACTAAAAGGTAGGTTTCAGGAGCCCATTTTTAGTCTCAGCTGTAAGCAGAGGACAGCCTGTGTCTTAGATACAGGTAAAAAGGCTTCACTGGACATTAAACATTAGTCATTTACAATACAAGCCGGGACATGAAGCTGCAGGGAGCTCATAGCCAAACACAGAAGAGGCTTGAGACTGCTTTGCCTCACCAGGTTTCTGACCAAAGCTGTTATCTGATTTCACTGCTACTCAGTACAGATGGCTGACATTACCAAGAGCGACTCCAGTATCAACTTGTTAAATGCGAATGCAGACTCGGCATATCTGAGCACGAACCCAGACTGACTGGAGACATGGGAAATATTTTGGGAGCTGTTTATTTATAAGCGAGTTACAATAAACCACTATAATTAGATTAATATATTATTGATAAAACACAGCATTGCTTCTGAAATGTCTATTACTATGGCCACTCCGTGTTTAGAAAAGGAATTAGCATAAGCACTAACTTTACCATTTTTTTTTCTTTTCTTTTTTTCGGAGCTGGGGACCGAACCCAGGGCCTTGCGCTTGCTAGGCAAGCACTCTACCACTGAGCTAAATCCCCAACCCCTAACTTTACCATTTATACGTAAAATTAATTTAGACACAGTAGACAGTAAATGTAACTTATATCACTTAGACTGTTTTTATAAGGTAATTGTTTAATACATGTTGAAGAACAATTTAAAGTTCTCAGACAAACGGCACCTTCTGTATTCTTGCACAACCAAGAAAGTTTAGGCACAAAACTAGGCCTTAGGTTCTAACAAAGCAGTATTTGTTAGTTTACCTGTGGAAACATATTCTTAGCAATGCAAAGGCGTTTAGTTTACATCTCACTGGATATGTTTAAAGAGCCCCTTGGAAAGCAACAGTGACAAATGATAATGTTACACAGTAACAACTATCTCAGGGATATTTCTATAATTCTTTTCAGATTAATAACTTCTTAGGTTACTTCAAATGTAGAGTGTGGGAGGAATACTGACTGAACCAGCAAATTACTGAAGTTGCTTCAAGATCCCAGCACTCCCCACTTTTTGGTGTGGTGGTTTTGGGGAAGGGAATTGAACCGATTATAATGTTCTAAAAACTGAATTTTGCAAGTGGAATGAAAACTCTTAAAACAGATCAGAATTTGAAATCTGATCTCTCCTTATCCCCAGTGAAGTAGATGCACAGATTAACCTCGGCACAATGACTGGATTGTGGCAGATTTTAAAAGAGAGGAAAAAAGCCCAATTACCTAATTTTCTAACTCCATCTGTCTAGACATTATCTGGATTTTCCCCCCAGCACTGGGTATCATGAAAAGAGGTAAGGTCCCTCCACCAGAAGGAAAGGAAGAAAGGAAGAAAGGAAGAAAGGAAGAGAGAGGGGGGGGGGAGAGAGAAAACCTGTATCTTGTCAATCTATAGCTAATGTCGTCAGAAAAACAATTAAACTTTCCGGAATTCAGCAAGACCTTCTAAATACAGATATTTTGAATTTTAGTTTGTAAGATTTTTTAAATGCTTTCAAAAGTCCAAATTACATAAAAAGCCAATCTGGCTAAGAGTTAAATTACTAATTAAATAAAGCAAAACTGTCAAAACAACAAACTAATGTAGTACATAGAAAATTATAGGAACTACCTAGTAAGTTTAAGCCAATTCAAACACATAAAACTTAGAAATCAATACTGCTGAAAAAGTGAGCTACATTTTGGGAGGTGGCATTGACTGGAAACTCAAGAAAAAGGGTGGGAGCAGCATTCCTGTGGCTAGAGTGTATGTAAATGCAAAACCCATTTATTTTTCCTCTGCTGAAAACATTCAATATAATAAATACTCTTTTTATCAGCCATCTTAAAAATGCATGCGTTTTAAGAGGGAGAAGAAAACCCTGTTTCTGAGGGTAAGAAGAACAAATGGAGCTGTTGGAGAAAACAAACAACACAGGATCGAGTGTTAAAGACCCAGCCAGTTCTGGAAGAATTTTAGGATTCAAATAACCAAGGAAAGGCTTTTTGGTTTTGTTTTTTTTTAAAGAAGTTTTCCACTGGAACAGTAACAAAGATTTTTACAAATATAAAGTTGATGCTTTCTAAATGCTTTCTCACTAAGGGCCACAGAAAGGAACAGATAATGTTATTATCAATTATAATCAGCATACAGTACAGGAAGTACTTTACAAGACCAGAAGACTCTTACCTTACAGACACCGGACAGTTCATTTGTCAAGTCTCTCTCTCTCCAGAAACTATCAACTTTACCGTCATTCCCAGATGCAAACTTTATGAGCAACTGAGATGGTCCCCCCTTTGAACAACTGTGCTTCAGGCTGGATAAACAGGAAACATTCGGATATGTCCCACCCAGCGAGACACTTCTTTGCAAAGCAGCACGGCCTCTGCTTCTCTGTGAATTTGGTCTTTCCAACTCTCCACGGATGTTTACATGGGAATCCGTGTCTGCTGTAGTTGGTAAGCAAGGAGATGCCCTCTGTGTGAGCATGCCATGGTCCAAATCAGACTGGAGCTGAAGTTCTAACCTCTCTGATGTGCGGCCAACATGTGGGTTTGCATAATCTGACGCTGTTTGATTTTGTTGGGTCAAGTGCACCGAAACACAGGAAAATCCTTCCGGCAACTTCTCACACACAGTTTGTTTGGGCCTATTATCTGAAATGACAATTTTCTTTTGCAGGGAGCCCTTGGCATGGAGCGGCCGTACATCTCTGACTTCCCCAGGAGTACAAGTCGCTTTAGATAATCGAAGCCCGCTGACAGCCGTCGACAGGAAGCCCCTGGTGCCAGTTCCGTCTTCATGAGGTGCAGTTTCGGTAGGAGACACAACCAACTGGTGTGAGGTCTGGTAGGCACCCCTGCTTGTCGGGGATGCTGGTGGAGTGTTTGAAGGACTCCTTGGGAAAATGACCAAAGATGTGCAGCGCTTCAGTGGAACCTTTGCATTCCCGCTCACCGGCACTTTCATAATCTCTACTCCATGTTCCAGGTCTTCCTGGGCAAAGGGAAGCCTACTGGGACTTCTGCACAGAACTTCACGGGGAGCAGTGTTGACTGGCACGCTTCTGTTGGAGGCGTTGTCAGAAGGTAAATTTCCACTGAAAAAGGTCTCATAACCACTACTGTCGCTGACAACACTGCCTGTGTAAGAGCCTCCACTTGTGAGGCTTGCACAAGACCCACAGTCACTACCATTGCTGCTGTAAGACCCATTGTCACTGGCTGAGAAGTTACTGAGGCTGCCACTGTACATGGCAGAAATACCTAAGAGGCTGCCATCGCTGGCACTGGACACCTCACTGTCGACTCCAGTGCTGCTGCAAACACTATCCTTTAAAGCACAGGTAAAGGAAATATCGTCCCTATCTACCACAACAGTGCCGGAGGGAAGACACCCACCATACCTGGGCCGCAGTGAGATCTGCAGGCAGCTGCTCTTTCTGTCAGTACTTTCGGCGGATCTATGATCTACCCACTGAGCCAGTGGCGTCTGTCTGGGGGTCAGCCTCATTTGAACCACGCTGGCCACTGAGATCCGGGGTGGCCTCTGGCCGTGTGTGTGAATGTGGTTATCCAAGTCATCTCCAGAGGGTTCCGACAGAGGGTAAGTCTTGCTTCTTCTGGCTGCGAAGTGCAATCGTAAACTCTGTGCCATTTGTTCTCATTTCCAAGCATGTTCAGGGCTGAGAGTCAAAATGAAGAGCTCTGTCTGTAGACAGGCTAGCAGCGGCTGTGCTGCAGCCAGAGAAAAAACCAGCGGTGGTGGCAAGAAAAAGCTGGTCAGGGGCGTCTTTAACCTCAGGACGGCGCGAGACTCCAGACTTCACAGAAACGGACGGCCGATGCCTGAGATTGACATTCCCCAAGTGTCTAGAATCACTGGGAGTCAGAACGCCTTCACTGACAAAGCACTTGATTTCCAGCGACCTTTAAGCTGAGCTCAGCTGCAGTCCTGACTCAAACACAGCCAACCTTGTTTCAATTATACCTTCGCCAATTTGCATGAATGAGTAACACAAGAACAACAAGCTTCTTGCATTTCAACGGGAAACCCAGTTTTTCACCCCAGCCCAAAACGAACATTTAACTCCCGAAATCTCAGTGCCTGCAACTTTCCCCGGTAATCTTAACCACTAATGTTTTCACCGACCGCTATAGTATTACAGGAAGTGGGTACAAATAAAACTTGTGTGATTGAGTATCAAATTGAAGATTGAATTTCCAAATAGTGGCCATACTGAGGGATTAGTCAGGTTAGTTAATGCGGGGAATCTGAATACACTCAGAAATACGAAAACATGGGGTGAGGCGCATAAAACTTGACTGTGAAATCAAACAGATAAATATTTTAGCAAAACACAATTATGAAAGTGAAAGCTGACAGACTGAACTACAAAGTGAGCCTAGTAACACTGTGGTAAACACAAAATAACCTCCTCAAGGGGAAATTAAAAAAAAAAAAAAAGGCTGAGGAGAAGCTGTCACCAACCATTTTGTCCTGTAATTTTAAGGCTTTTTGCAGCCAAGTGGTACAGTCTTTAAATGATGCCATTTATATTTTGACTATTAAAATCCTGCCAAGAAAGCCTGGGCAAACATTCCATTAAAAATATATGCAGATTAGACAGAAAAGCTACACCCCAATATAGTTTGAACACATTGGATATTTTATTCCACTGTGTGCAATTCATTCACTTAAAGAGAGTGTTGTGGTAAGTAAAGAAACCTAAAAAGGATTTAACACATCAAATAAACATATCTCAATGGCAATTCTGTTCTCAGAGAGTCCTCTGCTGGCCCCTGCTGGTGCTTTAAAACAACCCATGCAGCTGTTAGATACCTATAAAGAAACACAAACCAAGCCACATATTTCATAACATAAACAAAGCAGGCCCTTGTTTACGTTTCTGAACACTGGCACGGCCTTTGAGGTAGAATTATGAGTGCTGATAAAACGCTCACAGCAGAGAACAGTAGACTGCCTGTCCTTCAAGGGGCTGATTCTCTGTATATATAGATATATATTTCTGACGTGTTTACATAACCTTCACTGTATTTTCAGCTTACTCGGCAATAAAAGCTTCATATTTTAATTCTCTCCCAAATGTCACAGACCGAGGTTGGTATTCTATTTGAAAGAAACAAATTTATTTTTAAATAATACTCTAGAGTGTATTTAAGCCCCTTACCTGAATTTTATAGCAAGAACTCCAGCAGTAAGCATATAGTGGCCCATTCACAGGAGAAGTAAAAAGCAAACAGTTGAGTTATTTACACTGCATGGCACTACACCCAAGCTGGATTTTTTCTAAGTTAAATTTTTTTCCTAAGTAAAAGCAAATATGTAAAACATATACTCATACTTTGTTTTAAAAAGCTGCTTAAGTCAGATCTGTTTTTAATTCCAATTTTCTAACAGTATTTTTAACCAGTTAATCCATAACAAACTAGAATCTGTTAAACTTGTTTGACTGAAATTAGACATTATACTTAGAAGGTGCATAACCTGGTATGCCGTACAGACTTCAGCAAATAAAAACACTCAAATTATTCTTCTTTTTCTGAATTGAAGGAAAGTCCTAAGCTTGTTTCTTCCTTCTAACTTTCTTTTGGGACTAAGTTAGGAGTTAGATGTTAAATGGGTCACTTGTAATCGGATGATCAGTATCATCTAAGTGCACCGGCCTTGGGATAAAACTTACAGTTAGTGAGAAACTCTGATTATTAATAGAAAGTAATGCTGAGTATCTGACATATTTTCTCCTTGACCAACAGCTTTGTAGTAAGATTTTAAGCCTCCAACCACAACAGGCTTCTTTTTTCTTTCCCCCCTCTCTTCTAGTCCTACTAAACATAAAGCAGGCACCAGACTACTCCAGCTGGGAGGGGGGGTAGGGATGATGGGTAGATACTGTCACTGCTCCCACCGTGAGTACCTGATTTCTTATTACGGTTGGGATTTTTGTTTGTTTTGTGTTTTAAAGTTGACCCACAGCTGAAGATGTAGGTCAGTTGGGTAAAGTACTTACCTAAATTCACACTGCCCAGCTCCCTAAAAACCTGGTATGGAGGTGACACACACCTATAATCCTAGCATTTGGGAGGTGGAAACAGGAGAATCAGAAATTCAATATATGGTAAATGTGGACAGCCTGGGCTATGTGAGACATTGTCTCAGTTAATTAAAAAAGATAACCCAGTTGCTACTTCTGAAAGAATATTCGTAAGTTCTACAGATAGATAAGAAGCAATGATAACTGAAGAACTGGAGGAATCAGGCAAGACAATCAAGTGTTGAAATCCCAAAATGCTGAATAGCCCAAATTGTAGGCTCAGATCTCCGGCGATGCAGAGGCACACACCACAGTTACCAGGGCCAATGTCAACCCCGGCCTCAAGCCAGATGAATGAGATGTGCTGGCAGCCCTCATGTGGGAGGCCTCTGCTGTCCTGTCGAAATCCGGAGTCTGGAGAAAACTGGCCAGGGCCTGAGGATGGAAGCTTGGATCCTCACTCTGAGCTGTCAGGTCACTGGGTATGTCCCACACAGAATAAAGTGATGGTTTATGCTACGTGGACAGCTCTAGGTACCACTGATTACAGATGAACCCTGAACACCAACATCCACTGTAGGGCACTAGGCTGTTTGAACAAATTTCAATCTCCACATTGCTGAAGGTATTTCTAAAAATGGGAAGAAGATGCAAACCAGTAGCCTTTCAGTTAAAGCGATTGGCTGTTCACAGTGTGTAGTCCTCATCCAAACAGCTGAAGGCCTCAAGAGAAAAGGTGTGCTTCTCAAAGAGGCAACTTTACTTGTTTTTCAGACTTATTTTTAATTATGCAGGTACGTTTGTACACATGCAAACGGGTGCCATGACCTTAGATGGCAGAAGCATAAGAGCCTCTGGCACTAGGGTTACAGGAAGTTGTGGGCTGCTTGACACGGGTGCTGAGGGCCAAACTCTGTACAATCACTCAGAGATGACTAAGACACAGACACCACTACCACCATCACTTCACGCCTTAAAACCAGCTAAGGAAAGAAAAGCACAAGCGATACATGATCAGAGAAACATTTTCCAGAGGCCTGGAAAATTTCTCTACTTAAAATTCTACCTGTGTTCTTCTCCTCACTCTTTCCCAGGTCTGCCAGGACACGGTTTCAATCAAGGACAGATGTTTACAGTGCTGACGTCTGCTGCGGGCGGCCAGCCCAGCTGCTATGGCTCCCAGGGCCGCAAGCTCATTTCTGAACTTCAGTGATGTGCTGAGGTGTGGGTGGCCCCCAGCACACGGCTCTGGTTTTTTCTGGCCCCTGCTAGCTACTCACATTGACTTCCTGATAAAGCTCTCTCTTCCAGGACACATGAAGATTATCACAACAGATACAGCCAACACAAAAAAGGTACCATGTTGAATGTTACAACAGTTTAACTCGTATCCTCATGAAGAAATGTCTGAGGTTGGTGACGAGGTTCGGGTGGCAGACTGCTGTGTAATATGTAGGAAGCCCAAAGTTTGATCACTAAGTCCACACGTGCCACCACAAGGGAGGCGTACACATGTAAGCCCAGCACTGGAGAGGAGGAGACAGGAAGATCGATGTTTGAGGTCATCCTCAGCTAAATAGAAACAGCCAGGTGTAGTATTACACGGCTTTAATCCTAACACTTATTTGGGAGGCAAAGACAGGAAGACATTTTTGAGTTCAAGGCCAGTATTGAGTTGCAGGACAGACAAAGCTATAGTGATATCTTGTCTTGGGGAAGAAAAATATTCTCCCCAAGTGTTTTCCCAGCCCTTGTCTCCTAAGAGACTGACTGACAAGTTCATTTTTATTGTAAATAATTAAGTTTGTAACTTTAGTTTTTGGAGGTAGGGTCTCCTTCAGGCCCAAGCTGGCACCATGGCTCCTTGTATAGATGACAATGACCTTACAATGAATCTTCCTGGGGTTGGGGATTTAGCTCAGTGGTAGAGTGCTTGCCCTAGCAAAGCGCAAGGCCCCTAGGTTGGTCCCCAGCTCCGGAAAAAAAAAAAAAAAAAAAAAAAAAAGGAAAGAAAAAAAAGAATCTTCCTGCCTCTGCCTCCCAAGTGCTGGATGATGGCCTCCCACTTCCATTTCCTGTTTCCTGATTTGCCTGGGGTTACCACTGATGTGCCAAATCAGAGCCAAGACCCTAATGGAACTGCCACATCCATCACCTAGCATGTTTAACCACGAATACCAAAGGCATTCTCCCCTCTGAGCTCAGGACACACAGTACAGAACTATACACACATCAACTCTAAAGAAGTGTTAATGAAACAGTGTTTGACAAACACGAATGCTGGCAGTCAGGAAACAATCACATCCCATGACAGTCAATGGAAGGAAGGACGACAACAACCAGACCCAGAGGAAAGCAGAAGGAGCTATCCTGCCTTCTGGATTACATTTATTGTTGTTTTTGTTTTTGTTTTTTTTTTTTTTTTTTTTTTTTGGGGCTGGGGGCCGAACCCAGGGCCTTGTGCTTCCTAGGCAAGCGCCCTTCCCCTGAGCTAAATCCCCCACCCCCTGGGTTACATTTAAATAACTTGAATAACATAGTCCACATACAAGGATCAAGAAGAAAGTCACTCTAACACGAACACTAGCAGCAAACGTTGCATAGGAAGTGAAGACAAAGTAACCCGAAATTCAGCTCCCCAATACCCAGCCTAGAGATGCCCTCAGACATAGTGCAGCAAGACACTGCAAAGATGTCTATAAATTGAGAAAAGCAATTTGAAATAAGTAGACTATCCACTACGGAAGGCTAATGCACGAATTATGGTATTATAACCATAATATATGATGGAAAACTGCCTTGGTGAAAATGTCAGTGTGGTGAATCTGAAATACAGCATTTAGGAAAAAGCCTGTCAGAAACACACTCATAGGTGCTGCATGTGTAAGCTTAAACATATACAAAAGGGAACTAGAGAGATGGCTCAGCTATTAAAGAGGCCTTGCTGTTCTTGCAGAGGGCCAGAGTTCTGATCCCAATACCCATGCCAGGCAGTTCAAAAACCTAGAACTCTACTTCCAGTGGATCTATCGCCATCTTCTGGCCAACATGGGCACTGTACTCTTGTGCATAAACAGAAACTCATATATACATAATTTTAAAAATATAAATCAATCTTCTAAAGTTATGCAAAAGGAAATAATGTTCTTAGGGATATATATGTACTAACATATATGTATGCATGTACACACACACTAAAAATATTTTACAAAGCAAAGAAATGTTAAATAGAAAACTTGTAATAGTAGCCACTACAATGGGAAGGAAAAGGGTCACTACTGAAAAGGGTACAAGAGGTCTTCAGAGGCTGCACTGATTTGCTACTAAAAGTAAGGATGTGCATCGTGTACTTTATGTATATGCACATTTCTGGATTTAAAAGTAAATCACCAGGGCTGGAGAGACGGCTCAGTGGTTAGGAGTGCTTGTTTGAACATTATGAAAATTCAGAACTCAGAAGCCAACACACATACACCATCAGCCAGGGATCTTATAAATGTCTGTGACTCTAGGTGTAAGAGGTCTGATGCCTTCTTCTGATCTCCATACTGAAGGGTGTGAACACACATGTAAACACATACAAATAAATAATAAGTCTTAATATATGGTCTTAAAAGTTCATGCTGCCTGTTGATAAAAAGACTGCTTTGAGTATTAGGAGTTCTCAGTGGAGTATCTGCAGTCAGTGATACAACAGTCACTTTCTTTTTTAAACTATTTTTGAGGCAGAACCTCCTAATATTAGTACAGGCTTGCCTAGAATTGTCTAGACCAGGCTGGCCTAGAACTCATGTCTTCTCTGATGCAGGAGCTCGCTCTGTCTCTGTCTCTGTCTCTCTCTTTCTCTCTGTTATTGTTTTGCTTTGGGACAAGGTTTCCCTGTGTAGCTTTGGCAGTCCTGGAACTCACTCTGTAGACAGAGGTGGCCTTGAACTCAGAGATCTGCCTGCATCTGCCCCTGAGTGCTGGGATTAAAGGCAAATGCCATGACCGCCCAGCTGGCCTAGAAGTCCCAATACAGAGTTCTAGGATTACAAGTATGTACCTCCATGCCAGACTCAATTATCATTTCTTGAAAATAAAAAAAATGTTATGCAATGTAACAATATTTTTTAAAATTCTCTATTAAAATTATTGTGTATATGTGTGACTTTACATGTACATGCAGAGACACACAGAGGCCAACAGAAGCTGTACTGTGTTCCTCTGTCCTCCCCCACTTACTCCTGTAAGTCAGGGTCTCTCACCTAGTTTGGGACACGTTTTCTCTGGAGGGTAGAGGGCCAGCAAGCAGCAACAATCCTCCCGTACCCTCTGACAGGAGTTACAGGAATTTGCATGGCACTCCTAGGATACCTGGTTTGCTATCCTGGTACTGAAATCCAAACTCTGGTTTTCACAACTGTACATCGGGCACTTTTAACTAGACCAGTTCTCCATCCCAAATCCACTTTTTCTGTTAGTCAGGATAGTGACTCAGCCAGCACTCGGGAAGCAGAAGCAGGCAAATCTCTGTGAATGCCAGGTCAGCTCGATCTACAAATCAAGTTCCAGGATGGCCAGGAAAACAGAAACTCAGTCTCAGTGCCTCTCTCAGCCAGAGTGACTCAAATTACTTAATTCCTATTTTGGTGTATTTCTTAACCAAGACAGAAATGAATACTTAACATTACTTTTCTGTGTTAGGGTTTGGTTCTGAAGTGTGCTGCAAGCTTGGGCTATAAAGATTGTGCTCCAGCATCAGTGCTCAGAGGTGAGATGCGCCTGGACCTCAAGAGTGCTGATCACATCAACTGACGTGACTGGACCTATCTCATCAAGTGATTGATTTGTGCATTTACAACTTAATGAACTTGGAGATCGGGATTCCCTTACAAAGGTGGCCAGTTTTGTTCTGACCGACCCTTCTGCATGACACTCGGCCTCATCACAGGGACCCAAGTAAACCTAAGTGCACATGGGCTACAACTGCTAAAAGCATGAGCCTTCCCTCCTTTGGGTCTCAGACACAGTGTCGGGGAGGCTAAGTAATACAATCCACATGTTCAGATCTTACAGGTATAAATTATAAATGTAACCTGCTCATGGGAAGGTTTAAATAGACACCCAAAAGACGGAAAATTGTAGAGTTCCCAGATGTTTTTCAGGAAACCAAGAGGCAAAATGATCATTTTATAGAAATGGAAACCAGACTGAGCCCAGAGGTTTAGGCCTATAATCTAAGCACTTGGGAGACAGAAGGAGGAGAGTCCTGGCAAGTTCATGGCCAGCCTGACCTGAAGAATGAGTTCCAAGACAGCCAGAGATATGTAGGGAGACTGCCTCAAAACTAAAACCAAACCCAAACCAACAAAAGCACTTAGGTCTGGCTCTGTCCTGGCCTTTGTGAATAATATTCATTCCCTCAGTGTGGACAGGCTCTTGGAAGAGTATGGACAAGAGAGTAGATGGACAGTAAAACTGGACAGGGAAACCTGAAAAGACCCATAGGAGCCACCTCAGAAGCATGAGGGCCAGAGTTCTGATCCCCAAACCCACAAAGAAGATGGGCAGTGATATACACTATATTCTCAGCATGGGAGAGAAGAGGTGAACATACACAGGTTCCAGGATACTTGGCGGTAGCTAGGTTTGCCTACCTGGCAAGGCTCCAAGCCATTGTGGCCCTGTCACAGAACAAAAGTTATAAAGTGCCCGACTTTATAACTTTTCTGTGTGTTCTGACGCACACACAGAAGGTGGGGCACTGTGGTACACATACAAAACATGCAACTGCATATATTCTAGGATTCAGAGTACATGGCATGGAAAATGGGAGAAAGAGGGGCTTATCTCCCGGACCTTCATTGAGAGAGACTTTACAATCTCCACACCCAGGATAGGTCATTCAGAACAGAATGAAATGGGAGGATTAATCAAAGGAAAGAGAAAGAAAAATACTGCAGCCACACCAGTAGCTCGGAAGTCTCTCAGATCACAATCGCAGATCTTGACCCGTCCCCCACAGTCTCCTGAAGCTCACCATCAGCTCAACCTTCACACTCATGCAGGGTAACAGAACTTACCAAACGATTTTCATCGAACACTTCAAAAAGAATCCGGTGCTGTTGTGGAAGGACCTGAGTGAAAGAAACAGCCTTTCTTTAAAAACATAAACACCCACCTGTAGATGCCAAGAAACATCTTCAAAATGAGCAACTGATGACCCAGTTATGCAGTTCCATTGCACCAATAGGCCACTCCCATGTCACACACAGCCACCCTCGTTCAAACACTTTTTGTTGTTGCAACAATATGTAGTATTTTTCAAAGCTAATGTCTTCAACTTTTGCAGACATATTTCAGTAGTTAAAATCTACTTAATACCAAACATAAAGGAAGCTTTTTTAATATACCTGAGGTTGAAGATATTACATAAAATTATATTTTGGAAGGGAGAGATGGCACATGGCCATGGTAGCTGTCCTCAGACACACCAGAAGAGGGCATCCGATCTCATTACAGAGATGTGGTTGCTGGGAATTGAACTCAGGGCCTCTGGAAGAGCAGTCAATGCTCTTAACCACTGAACCATCTTTCCAGTTCCCCTCACCTTTTTTTTTTTATTTGATCTTATCTATTTTTTTTTTAGGTTATCCTGTCTTTCAAAAAAAAAAGAAAATCAATACTCAAACAGACAGGACCACAACATGTGATTCTATTTATTCATAAAAACCAGGAAAGCAACCATAAGACTCCAGGTTTCCACACATATAATAACCTTATATGTAAATGGCTGCAACTCATCAATAAAGAGGCACAGACTGGCCTCTTTTAAAAACAAAATCTAATTATCTAATAATATAATTATCTTTTTCTAAAATGAAACAAACAAAAAGCCCATATCCTTCAGGCAACAAAGAATGGACTATCCAGGGAACTGAAACTGAGAGAAAGCTGGCACAGTTTTGCTATCTTACAAGGTAGGCTTCACACCAAAATTATTCAGAAGTGGGTTTTTTCTGTTTATTCATTTTTTTAAATGACTGCATATAACAATCCACCAAAAAGATGCAATACCTATAAATATATTTACAGCAAATATTGAGGCTCTCAACTTCACAGAACAAACATGAAAGGGTATAATATATCAGACAGGACTCACAGTGATGGAGGTTGGTTTGATCAGTACCTCACTCTCATCTCTAGATACATCACTCAAACTAAGTCAACACAGAAAGCTTAAGAGCGATACTACACGGCTGACCAAACTGAGCTAGCTGATAGCTATAGAACACTCCATCTACATTTAAAAGATATAGAATACACATTCTTGTCAGCAGCCCACAGAGCCACCTCTAATATAAACCACATTCTAGGCCATGAAGCAAGTCTTACCAAGTACAAAAGAATCAATATAATCTCATATCTTATCAGACCATGGTAGAAATTAAACTAGAAATCAACAAAAGGAACACCCAGAGAAATTATACAAATGCGCTGAGACTGACAGCTCTTGATTAAACTCTGTATCATTAAAGAAATCAGGGAGAAAATGAAAAGGCTCTTGAGTGAATGAAAATGGGAGCACGCCTCATCAGAACCTTTGGGGTACAACTAGGGCAGCTCTGCCAGGAAGAGTGGGCCTCAGATGCTCAGGGTTAAGAGGGCCTGCTGCTCTTCCAGGACTCATGTCAGGTTTTGACTCCCACTCCAGGGGATCCTACACTCTGGCCTCTGTGAACACTGTACTCAACTCCACACATATCTACCCATAATTAAATATAATAAAAATCAATCTTTTTTTGAGACTCAGAAAAAGGCTGATGAGGTGGACAGGCTGGCAGGAAGAAAGGTTGCACGCAGGCCTGCGGGTCTAAGTTCGTTCTCTGGAGTAAACATGAAGAGAATCTGGCTCCCTCAAGTTGTCCTCTGACAACCACAGTGTACCTTGAGTGTACACACACGCATACACACTTGCTAAAATAAAGATTTTTTAAAATCAGAAATATCTGAAATATACTTATAATCCAACAAAAATTTGATATGAAATGGATAAATTTCTAGATATATCTGACCTACTAAAATTAAATCAAGAAGGAGTAACACAAAGCTGCTTAATCATCAGGACTGAAGCTGTAATAAACAGTCACCCAACAAAGACGGTCCCAGCAGGCAGATCCACTGCTGAGTGCGGACAAGCCTTGGAGGAAAGTGACTATCACTGGGCCTTAATCTGTTCTTTACAGCAGAAAGGGAAGGAGTGCAACCAACCTCATGCTACAACACCAAAAGCCAAATCTAAACAAGAAAAAAACAAGGCTATAGACCAATTCCCCTGACTCCTATACACACAGACACAGACACACACACACACACACACACACACACACACCCACCCACAGACACCCACCCAGACACACACACCCACACCCAGATACCCACACACACACACACACACACACACAGACACACCCACCCAGACACACACACACAGAGACACACACACACAGACACACATAGACACATACACCCCAACACCCACACCCACACACACACACCCACCCACAGACACCCACCCAGACACACACACCCACACCCAGACACCCACATACACACACACACAGACACACACAGACACACACACACACACACACCCAGACACACACACACACACACACACACACAGACACACACACAGACACACACACACACACAGAGACACACAGACACCCACCCCCACACCCCACACACAGACACACACCCACCCACCCACACACACAAATCTCACTAAATTCCTGTAACCAAACTTAAGAATTCACCAAAAGGGGCTGGAGAGATGACTCAGTGGTTAAGAGCACCAAATGCTCTTCCAGAGGTCCTGTGTTCAAATCCCAGCAACCACACGGTGGCTCACAACCATCTGTAATAAGATCTGATGCCCTCTTCCGGTGTGTCTGAAGACAGCTACAGTGTACTCATATATAATAAATAAATCTTTAAAAAAAAATTCACCAAAAAAGTGTACCCTGACTAAGCTGGTTTCATTGCAGGGAGCAAGCTTGGCTCAACATGTGCATATCAATGAGAGCTCAATCAGAACATAAATAGACCTGAGGGTAGAAAGCATTTGACTCAGGCAAAAAGGACTTTGGCAAAGTTCCCTGAAGAATATACCCTAACATAATAAAGGCTGTCACAACAAACATTAGCTAACATTATGATAAACTGGGAAAACTTAATAGCATAACCTCTAAAATCTCAAGGGAGACAAGGGCACCCACTTTCCATGCCTATTCAATTTAGTGCTCTAAGTCTCAGCTTCAGCAGTAAAAGGAAGAAAGAGAAGAACCCAAACAGAAGTCTGATCACGTTGCAGATGACTGATCCTTTACTTAAAAGACCCTAAAGAGGGCTGGAGAGATGGCTCAGCGGTTAAGAGCACCTGACTACTCTTCCAAAGGTCCTGAGTTCAATTCCCAGCAACCACATGGTGGCTCACAACCATCTGTAATGGGATCCGATGCCCTCTTCTGGTGTGTCTGAAGACAGCGACAGTGTCCTTATATATAATAAATGAATAAATCTTAAAAAAAAAAAGACCCTAAAGACCCCACCAGAAGAGGCGTACAATCTGATTAACACTCTCAGCAAAGCAGCATCTACAAAATCAATGTGCAAAAACCAGTAAGTTTTTCTAGACACCGGTAATACTTGCCAAGCAAAAAATGAAAACAAAACAGAAACCTGTGGAACTAGAAAGAGGGCTCAGCACTCACAGCCTCATACACGGTAGATCACCATAAGTTCCAAAAAAGCAATTGCCTTCTTTTTATATTTAGGGACACCAAGTACACATGTGCTTTACATGCATACATGCAAAAAAAAACCAAAAAACAAAAAACACTCATACACATAAAATAAGATAAAATAAATAAATCTAACAAAAAAATTTAAATACATATGAGGTAAAAGCCCCTCTAATTAAAAGTTCAAGACACTGAAGAGGTCGAAGACATTACTGAATGTAAGAATATAGAAAAAATCTCCCAGAGACTAGATTTAATGTTGTGGAAATGGCTATTACCAAAAGCCAACTTCAAAATCAATCCAATCCCTATCAAAACTACAATGAAAATGATTCACAGAACTAGGAAAAAAAATCTAAAATTCAGTGGAAATAAACAGACTTGAAACAGCTATTATCAATGGTCACTAGAACAATATACCATCCTTAGCAGAAGGAACAATGCTACATAGTAAGAAAACAAAACACCATTCTGGGAACACAAAGCAGGCATGGAGGTGAAGGACCAAGAAATAAACCCAAAGAAGAGTCACCCAATTTTAGACTCAACTGTGAAGAACTGTGGAGAAGATCCGGCTGCTTTAATCCTGGTGTACTTCCAAATTAGGAGAATGAAACCAGATCCTTACCCCTATCTTATACAAAGATCAATTCAAAATCCAAAGACCTTAATGTAAGCTCTGTAAAACTGTCTGGGAACATACTTTAAAATGAAAATATAGGCAATAATTTTCTGGTGCTAATAATATAAGAAACAGTGATAACAAGTGGGATTATATGAATTTCTATACAGGAAAAAAAAGCCAGCGTGATGGGAACCTGCAGATGGAATGAAATGTCTGCCAGCCACACATCTGATGGACACTAATACCTCACACAAAGAGAGCCACAAAAATTAAACTTTAAAAGAATCAACTCATTCAAGTAAGTAGGCTGATTGCCAAAGAAGAAACACATTGGCCAATGTATACTTTAAAGAGTTCAACTGCTCTTTAGGGGATTCTCTCCCACCCCAGCCTCAGGACTGTGTCAGGAAATGAATGACAACAAATGATGGGGAGGATTCCAGGGAAGAATCATTATTCACTGTGGATGGGAATGTAGACTTGTGCAGCCACAAACAGGAAGCGGTAGGGAGCTCCGTCATGAGAGGGAACTGGGGACTGGGGAGTGCCTCAGTGGCTAAGAGCACTTGTTGCTGTGCAGAGGATCCGGTTGGCAGCATCAGTGGTCCACAACCATCTGTAACTCCAGTTCCTAGGAAGCCATCACCCTCTTCTGGCCCCCACAGACACTAGGCACGTATGTGGTGCAGAGGCACACAAGCAAGCAAAGCACTCACACAAATATAATAAAATAAATCAATCTAAACACTTTTAAAGCCCTGAAAACAGGAAAAAAATTAATTGAAAACAGAACTACCATTTGATCCAGCTGTAAGTCTTGGGTTAATGACAAAAAAGAAATAAAAAGGATAGGAGAGGACGTAGACTGCTGGGTATGGTGGAGGGCAAAGTTTACTGTAGATAAAAGGGAGACACACAGCTGAGGTAGACACATCTGGGAGAGCAAAGAGTGGTCATGACCCTAAAACGTGGGGAGAGGGGGAGGAAAGGGAGAGCAGAGAACCAAGTACAGCAGCCAGAAGGACAAAGGTACCAGGAAAAACAGAGGCAGGAAGCAAAATGTCTGGATTCCGTAGGAAGCGCCTGTGGGGAGCTCGGCCTAACCCCCAGAGAGAGGAGCTGGGGAAAGCTGGAGCCAGGACCACTTCCATAGGTTAAATAGGCACCCAGCAAGTTAGTACAACAGAGGGACTCGCACCCACATTTACTAGTCTCAGTCACAGCAGGAGAGGAATGGATGAAGAAAACGTGCTCCATACACAGGGTGGAATCGGAGGCAATCATTAAGAAAATGGATGCAGGGGTTGGGGATTTAGCCCAGCGGTAGAGCGCTTGCCTAGCAAGGGCAAGGCCCTGGGTTCGGTCCCCAGCTCCGGAAAAAAAAAAAAAAAAAAGAAAGAAAGAAAAGAAAATGGATGCAGCTAGAAATATAAGTGAAATAAGCTCCTGAGATAGACAAATACTGTATGCGTGTGTTTGTCTAGAGTTTAGGTCACAAAACTAGACGTGGGGCCCTAACAGCAAAGGAAGAGATCCTAAGCAGGGCAGGAAATGGAGAGGGTAACAGAATCCCAGCAATAAAAAGGGGAAATGCAGCAGTAACTGGGGGACGAGGGAGCCAGCCCGGGAGGGCAGGACTACCAGAGGGCAGGGGAGGGGATGACTGAGAACGATACCGCTGCGGAAAAACGCACTCTGTATGTCAGCCTGGAAAATGAACTGAAAGAGAAGACTGTCTTATACTCTGAAGCCATCGAGGATATTTTTACAGTCAGTGCTCACATTTTCTTAGAGTTAAAAAGCAAGAACAAAGAAACAAACTCTAAACAAGTAGAGATAAAGATGAATTTTAGCTTTTAGTTCATTCCTTTCTGTAGCATCTTTATATTAATATTTTCACTAACAAGTAAATGTTATCAAAAGTAAATAAATATTTATAATGAATATAATGTATAATAGTTAAATATGAATTTAAAAATAAGTAAGTAAATCAAATAAATCAAAATCAAATAAATAGGCAGGTGGTGATGCTGCATGCCTTTAATCCCAGCACTTGGGAGGTAGAGGCGGCAGTTCTCTGAGATCAAGGACAGACTGGTCTACAGAGCAAGTTCTAGGATAGCTAGGGCTACACAGAGAAAAGAAACCCTGTCCTGAAACAAAGTAACACAAAATAAGAGCAGATGTGCAAAAAAATGTGGTTCAGTGAAAAAAATGCACATTATTTCTGAGCAAAAATGCAGTAAGTAAAGTAATGATACATTTGAGAAGTCTTTGAAAATTCTAAGCAACACCCACGCAAGGAAACTGCCCAAGGCTGACAGAGCAAAACCACAAGTGAGTTTCACTTTTCTTGGAATGACTCTAACCAACTCGGAGCCATTTAAGATTCTCAAATCTCAGACGGGTTTCGAAAGCTCGTTCTGACGAGCTCCTGAGTGGAGGAGACCTTCCTCTGAGCAGGAACAGGAGAAGGGCCTTGCTGGCGCTGCACCGGAACGCAGACTTGAGGGTCTATGCCGGCCAACTTCTTCCCTTCTCTTATCTACATCAAAACCAAGGGGTTTCACAGAGGCCAACGGACGCAGTTGCAGACACATACAATGTTTTAAATGACCACTTATTTTCACTTTATGCGCTATATTCTCTCTGCATGTATGTCTGTGAGGTATCAAAGGCCCTGGAGCCTGCAGTTTGGTACACAACGAACAGCTGAGAGCGGTCTTGTGGGTGCTGAGCATTAAACCCAGGACTTCTGGAAGAACAGCCAGTGCTCCTAACTGTTGAGCCATCTTTCCAGCACCTACCTCTTTTTAATACAGAATTTTGTTTTAATAAAACAAAATAAGTACTTATTCAGAAGCACATGCATCAGAGGTAGGAGTGCAGACAGGCCTGACAGCTGGATTGTGAGCTAGGGTCTGAGCAAGATCAGAGCTGTGGAAAGTACACTGAAAGAGCAGAAAGGAAGATATCTTTTAAAAGCACACTGGCCATGCGTAAGCATACAGGCAAACAGAAAAATGAGGCCAAAAAAAAAAAAAACCTATTTTAAGGAAAATACAAGCAGAAATGATCCAGCCAAGAGACTGGAAATGCAATTCCACCCTTCAGGGAACCGAAAGGGCTGGTGGAGAACCGTGCCCCTCAGAATCTCCTGGGAGCTGGAATAGCAGGGCTGGAATCTGAGGTGGGGTGAGGTAAGAAGGCTGGAAGGTCAAGAAAGGTGTGTAAGAGCCACATCTACTTATCCCCAGGAGGCTCCCAACTAAAGTAGGCTAAAAGCACACCAAGTGTCCAGCTTCTCAATGGCCTTTAACCATCAATTGCCTTATATTTATCTTTCATAATAAGATTAATGGTTCCTACTGTATCATCAGAGAGCTCCCAATGTTAACTCTCTTTTAAAAGATTTATTGAATTTTTGTGTGCATGTGTGCCTGGTACACGCAGATGTGAGAACGGGGCGCTGGATCTCCTGGAACTGTATTAACAGATGGTTGTAAGCTACCATTTGGATGCTGGAAATTGAATCCCAGGACTTCTGTAAGAGCAACAAGTACCTTTAATCTCTGAGCCATCTCTCCAACCTCTAATTTTAGATCTCAAAATTTTTCTCTGGGTGCCTGGGCAAGGTGGTACACACCTTTAATCGTAGCACTCATAATACAGAGACAGGTAAATCTCTGAGTTTATGGAACTAGTCCAGACCAAATGTTAGCATTCTAAGCTCCACCCCCACAGTTAATTGGCAACAGCCAGGTATGCCTGATATAAAAGGGGCTGCTTGCCCCCTTCTCATGCTCTTGCTCTTGCCTTGTCCCCACCTCCATTCCCCATCCCCTCCCTCCTCTCTCCACCTGCAGATTGCTGGTCTCTACTCCTCTTTCTCTACCCCCAACCTCGGCCTTTCTCTGCCCCTACTACCCTCTTAACTCCCCTCCCCATACCCTGTGGCTGGTCCTTAGGGGATGGGGGGGGAGGAGAGATGTCTCAGCAGAGGCATCCCCTTCCCCCACACCTCACTACACCTCCATAGAACATATCGGCCCCTCTCTTTTTTTTTTTTTTTTTTTCTTTTTTTTTTTTTTTTCGGAGCTGGGGACCGAACCCAGGGCCTTGCGCTTGCTAGGCAAGCGCTCTACCACTGAGCTAAACCCCAACCCCATCGCCCCCTCTCTTTATCTTTATATAAACACACCACCAAACATCGCTCACAGTGAGACTCTTGTCTCAGAAAAAGATTTTAAATTTTCTTTTAAAAATTTTGGATCCAGTGCAATGTGTCAGCTGATTAGTTTGTTATGTAAGCCTGGCCTGAGTTTGACCCCTAGACCTAAAGGTGGAGGGAGAGCCAGGTCCACAGAGCTGGCCTCTGATCCCCGACAGACACACACACACACAGAGGCATGTGCATGTTGTGCATGTCCTCACTCACAGACACATCTCTCTCTCTCTCTCACACACACACACACACACACACACACACACACACAGAGACATGTGCATGTTGTGCATGTCCTAACTCACAGACACATCACACACACACATAATAAAATTCAAAACTCTAGGCACATTCCAAGATGTTATTTTAGAATATTATAAATGAGTACTTATGGTACCCACAGAGGAAAAAAAAACTTTTTTACTGAAATAAAATACTTACTCTGAATAGTATTTCTTCGTTCCATTTTGGATTCAAAGACTAAAAGACAATAAAAATAGTACAATTTATTTTTTAAAATAACTTGCCATAGAAAAACAATTTTATTAAAAATCTTTGGAAGCTGGCTAAATCTAACCTTTTTGATAGTTTTCGTCTGCACGCTGGTAAGGACTCCACTCATCGGGTCATACAATGTCACTCTTACATAAGGATCACTGTTAAAAGGTAAAAACAAAAGTTTCAGTAGTAGTTTAGTCCAAATCTTCAAATTACCAGATTTCCAGTTCTATTGTTTCTATTATTTTGTACCCTAAAACACCAGAGACCTGCACACAGGCTCTGGTTTATAGAAACTTACTAAAACCTTTAATTACCACATCAGTAAAATGGACAGAGATTTAGAGTATAGCACTTGGGAGAGTGGGGCCCACACCTTGACTGGGCAGCAGGCCTGGGTGCAGGTGAGCCATCCTGGAGGGCATCATGAGAGCAGGAGGGCTGACCCTGCCTCCTGCCAAGGGCAGCACTGGGTGGCCGAGCCAGGCAGGGCAGTGCTGGAGAGCTCACCCTGATACTGCAGAAAAGAAGCTGGTCCGTTGGCCAGCTCACTACCACCCAGGCCCAGATCCAGGGCACTGAATTGGCCCACCTCAAATCATGAGAATGGCTGAGGCACGGGAAAAGGCCAGCCCTGCTGTTCCAAAACTGGAGGATCTCCAGACAGAGCAACAACTGGAAGGAGTCCTGATGATCTAATATTGATGGTGTCACAGAAGTCAGAGATCTTGAACAGACCAATGGCAATGAATATTTGCAAATGAAGATGTGTGGACAGAGGAATATACTGTTACACACCATGGCTTCCACGATGAGACGCTTCCCAAGCTTTTTGTTGTTGTTTGCTTGCCTGCTGTTTTATTTTGGGGAAGGTTGCAGGGGCAAAGGACAGATATGAGGGGATGGGGAGATAAGTAGAATTGGGGTACATAATACGAAACTGACAAAGAATCAATAAAAAGATTTTAAAAAGATAGTAAGGAGTAAAAAAAAAGATTTGGAATGCAGACCACTTAATGACTCTTACAGACTCTAAATATTTTTGAAAAACTGCAGTTTAATTACATTTGCAGGTACAGCAGGGCACAACTTTTTTTCCTTAGGTAATTTTTATTTACATTTCAAATGTTAGCCTCTTTCCAGTGGGGCACTTTTAACCCAAGCAATCAGAAGGCAGAGGAAAGCAGCTTACTATGAATTTCAGGCTAGCCAGGGCTACATGGTTAAATCCCTTTCTCAAAACAAAGATGTTGTAGAAGCCCTTCCATTTTTTTTGAGACTTAGTTTTTATTCATGTTTATGAGTGAGTGTGTGTGTGTGTATGCACATGCATGCAGATGCCCATTAAGGTCAGAAGGTATCAGGTCCCCTGGCGTTATGGTTTCAGAGTCATCTAACATAGATAGGTACTGGGAACCGAGGACTCAGGCTCTCTGCAAGAGTAGAAAGATGGCTACTCTTAAGTGAGCCACCTCTCAAGCCCCAGAAACCCTCCTGAAGGGAGACAGATGGCTTTGAGGAGCCCAAAGAGGCACTCTGTCTAGCACATCCACCAGAGAAGGTCCCAGTCAGCCCATTTCACCAACTCCTTTGTCCTAACCTTTCCACATTCTGAAACTCCACTAATTCCTTCCTCTGGCAATGCAGAGCATGTCTTTCTTCCTTTCTCAATTAAAGGTACAGGAGAACAGTTGGTAAGAGCTTACATGGCAATTACTCCACATCACACTGTTCAAACAGCTTCTGTGGATCAGGGTCAGCTGTGATCCATTCCTCCCAAGTTGTAGAGACTACACAGTAGTCTGAGGGTGGAGGCTGAGGCCACAGCACTGCTCTCCGAGAAACAGCACTCAACACAGCAGCCCCACTTTGCATATTCCGCTCCCACAGCTCTTAAGAACCAGAGTGCTTTCTGTCTGTTCTCAGATCTATTCTGAAAATGCTTTGAAATACTCATGTCTGGGTTCTCTCCCGGACAGGTTATCATGTAGCCCAGGCTGACCTTAAACTCTCTATGTAGCTGAGAAGGACCTTGACTTTCTGATTTTCCTGCCTGGACCCCACGTGCTTGGATTACAGACTTGCATCACAAGCAGATTTGGGGTTCACAGCCAGGACCTTGTATATTCTAGGAGAGCCAAGCTACAGCCCAGCCCTACCCTCAGTCTTTCTTAAGCCACTTTAGTATTGTAAGTTTCAAACTGATTACCCCAAGGTATTCTTACCTGGTCTCCTGTTCATCTACATTTCCCTGTCTAATCCCATCCATAGTTTTTGGGTTTTTTTTTTTTTGGTTTTTTTTTTTTGAGCTGGGGACCGAACCCAGGGCCTTGCGCCTTCCTAGGCAAGCGCACTACCACTGAGCTAAATCCCCAACCCCCATCCACAGTTTTTATAACTAATTATATAATATCAAACAAAAACTGCAAAAATTGCTGGATACAGCGGCACAAGCCTTTAATCCCAGCACTTAGGAAGCAGAGGCAGACAGAGATCTCTGTGAGTTCTAGGCCAACCAATGCTACATAATACCCTGTCTCAAAAAAACAAAACAAACAAACAAAAAACCCACAAAAGTAAATATTAACTCTAACCCAGATAACCTGCCATCTAGACAATTTTTTGTCCTATTCAGTGGTTCTGCTCATTTTTTAACTGAATTTATATTACTACTGAGTTATAAGATAGTTAAAACTAGGTGTTAACAGGTTAACAGGTGTCCGACTGCTTCTTTATTGCAATATCCTCATCTGAGATTTCTCTTAGGTCTTTAAGTGTACACACATCATGGTCAGTCTTGGGTCAGTGAGCTGGAGCAGACTGAGCAGACCGACAATTGATTCCCCGGAGCCCACAAATGGAAGGAGAGAACGGATTCACACAAATTGACAATCTACATGCCATGCCAAGGCATGTACACATTTACACACACACACACACACACACACACACACACACACACACACACGGGGTAGAGGGGGAGGGAGGGGGGAGAGAAGAGCGTTTTCTTCTACTTCTCCACACAGTGTGGCTGACTCATATATTTACCTCCTGGGATCACAATGGAATCACGAATCACAGCAGACAATGCAGATACTTCAGTGACTACTTCTCAGGCATAGTGTGATGCTGCAAAACTCATGGGAGCTTGCTCTAAACTCTCACCAGTCAGAAATAGAAATTCACATGGGAAGACCTGAATCCCATGTTCTCACCCACATAGCACAGTGTGAACTCCCGTGGCTCCACAGCTGCCACTGCCCAGTGAGGCGCACTTTGCTCTCTCTGAGGTTTATTCAGTTACCGACCATTCCTGTGACTTTTACTGAGTTGCCCTGTGTTCACCCGACTGACATTCTGAACCCAACTTCTCTCCTGGCAATGGGCTCCCTTCGTGGGAAGGAAGAGTATGGACCCAGATCAGACCAGTCATGGGGCATTGACCAAGATATGCAAATCTCCTGAGGCACGTCTGGTGACTTGAGGTTTTACCATAAAAGCGTTCTGAAAACACAATGAAATCGCTGGAGCATCGTGAGGGCGGGTCTAAAGTTTACAGACATTCCCTCTTGAGACCTCATAACCAAATTAGAAACAAATACACAAGAGTTAATTCATAAGACCTGTAAGAGTGGATCAAGGTAAAGACTCCAGGGGCTTCTGAACCGTAGACTGTAAACAACAAGTACATGCTTGGTTGAGATAACACCAAGTTTCAGTTAAGATTATCAGGCAGCAAAGACAGACAATGCTCACAAGGCCACGACTGTTACTGTACTGTGTACATTTGAACATCTATTTTGCAGTCAAGTATGTTTGCTCTGCAACCATTAGGATGTGTGTTCTTAAGCCAAAGACATAGGTAATACTGTACAAAGTTGTTTTTCTCATTTTAAGATTTATTTTTAATTGTGTGTGTGTGTGTGTGTGAGTCTGAATGCTGGTGCTTGCAGAGGCTAGAGGCTTTGGACGCCCGAGAGGAAGTTACAGGTGCGTGAGCTACAAGACATGGTGTTGCAAACAATCTTGAGGCTCTGGAAAAGCAACAAGCAGGCTCAATGGCTGAGCTTTCTCTCTCCAGCCTCATGTGATTTTTAAGAAGTATCTGTTTTAACAATTGTGAAAAAGGCATGAGTGTCTTTATCAATTACTATAGAATTTTTCACTTTCCTTTAATCCTGTCAAGTTCAAGCCATCCATCTCCAAGTTCTGTTAGCAGGCATATATCCATTTCTGACTATTACGTATCCTGGTGACTTTATTATCATTGTGAGATATTTGAAGTACTTTCGTGTTGAGCCTTATTTCATCAGATTCTGATTGTTGTTGGTTTTGTTTTCCAAGACATGGTTACTCTTGTGTAGCCTTAGCCATCCTGAAATACTCTACGTCGATCAGGCTGGCCTCAGAGATCCACCCACCTCTGCCTCCTAAGTGCTGGGACTAAAGGCGTGCACCACCATGAGGGGCTCGTACTCATGGCAATCTTCATTATACCATCTCTGCATCCATTCCATTTTCCCCAACTTAGCTGTATCAATTATTAAGCTGTATTTAAGTGTATGTTTTTTTAAAGAGAGTTTCATTATTTATGTGCACACAATGCATGCTTCTGTGTTGTATATATGTAGTGCCTGCCACAGCCATGAGAGGGCTGCATCTCTGGGAGCTGGATTTACACACAGTTGTAAGCCAGTCGATGTAGGTGCTCTGAAGCAAGATCTAGAATTCTCTAGAATCCAGCAAGCACCTAGAACACGCCTGTCTCTTCGTGCCAACACACCCTCTACATAATGACTACCAGATCTTTCTGCCCTCCTTGATCCATGCCCCCCACATCCCTCACCACCAGGGATTCAACACAGACCGCTCCAGTTGTAGATTCTTGAAGGTATCGCTGTGTAACTCAGCCTGGCCTACAATTCCTGAGTGGTGGGATTACAGTCGCTTTCACCACATTTACTGAGTTTTATTTTCTAATTTCTGCCCGACATTTACTTATCCCATCAATGTTTCATGTATTACATGAATATATTACATGATTAGAAACAATATATGAATGCATGTTTTCCTTCCTTTGTCCTGTCACCATTAAAAAAATTGTTTTGTATTGGCTTTTTAATTGTTTCAAGAATTTCATTTTAAAATTTCTTTTACAGCTATGGTGTACAACTGTGCTTGCATAGCTATGGTGGCACTGGCTCATGCCCTTAATTCCAGCAACTGAGAGACAGAGGCAGGCAGATCTGAGTTCAAGGCCAGCCTGGGCTACAGAACAAGTTCCAGGATAGCCAGGGACATAGAGAAATTCTGTCAACAAACAAAACTACAACAAAAACCCTGCAAATGTCTGCTCTTATAAAACCTAGCGTTCTTTGCCTCACTGCTGACAGATGGCTTATTTATGTCTCCTACTTTTTAGTGATTCATTTGCCTTTGCTTTCTATGGCACCATTCTCCCACATAGGGTCACAGCAGACACGTCCGCCCTTTGTGCTGTAATTCCCATGGGTATTCTTTTCATCTATATAAATCCCTAAGATAAGGTTGGGAGTCCCGAGTCCAATGGATTCTGTATAAGGTTAAGAGCACTTACTGCTCTTGCAAGGGACCTAAATCTGATTCCCAGCACAAACATGGCAGATCACAGCCATCTGTAACTCCAGTTCCAGGAGACGCAATACCTTCTTCTCATCTCTATGAATATCAGGCATACACACATATACATGAAGACAAAACACCCTCACACAAAAATAAAACTTTTAATTTCAAAAAAAAGTGTCTGAAGATTCCAGGTATTTATTGCTTCTGATGCTCTTTTCCTCTCTTCACCAGGAACTTTAACCTGCTTTAACGTTTCTTCTTTAAAAAGATTTGTATGTGTACTTGTGAGTGCAGTGCCTGTGGAGGCCACGTGAGGGCGCCAGATCCCCTGGAGTTGGTCACAGGCGGGTCCCTGGGAATCCTCAGTAAGAGCAATTCCGGACTGCTGAGACAACGCTCCAGTCCAGTTGTATATTTCATTTATTGTTTCCAGATTTAGACACTTACTCTTTAAAAATTATTTTATTTCATTATTCAGCTCTCTGATCTTTCTGGAACGTAGTTAAAACAGATCTTCCTTCTTTATCATCTTCTAATTGGTAAATGATTCCCATTAATCTATATTCAGTTCATCTTTGCTCTATGTATCCATTCAGCTATCATAACCAACCAAAGTACTTTAATTTCAAATATATTTTAGTTGTAGAATTTCCCCCTTTGTCTGTCTGTCTGTCTGTATGTATGTATGTCTCTACTTCATTCCTGAAACTTCCAAGGTTTTGACTGACCATGAGCATATACTCTTCCCTTCGGCCCAGTTTTTGCTTCCTGAAGACAATGTCTCGCTATGTAGGCCTGGCAGCCCTGGAACTCAGACACTCCTTGAATTCAGAGATCTCCCTGCCTCTGCCTCCCACCACACTCTCTCACAGACTCTTTATTGACTGACTTTACTGTGCTCCACTTCCCTGTCTCTTCACAGACCAGATAACTACATGTTGTGTCACGGACACTGTAAGCTGAGTTACAGAGAATCTAGGTTCTATTATTTTTCCATGTTTATCTACCTTGTTTGGACAAGGGTCACAACCTTTGTTGGGCCAGTAGCTCTCCGCTCAGATCTTCTGACACCAGCTGAGAGTACAAATCTTCCAGAATCCTTACCACTGCCATGCTTCCTTCCAATCTGTTCTTCTCATTTCTCCACCATGAGAGTCCAACCTGCTCCAGGGTTTCAGGCTGTGGAGACTACCTCTCCCGTTCCAGGTTGTAATTCTCCCTGGCTTCAGACTAATTCCCATAAGGGAACCACTCCACACCACTGCTTCGCTCTCATGTGGCTCCGCCCCAGTACTCCCCGCTCTGCTCATTTGATGCTCAGAGGTACTTTTTCTATTGCACCCAGAGATTATGGTGGTTATTATCTGGTAAAGGATTTAGAGACTTAAAATAAAAAATCTATAACTATCACTGATCACTATTACAGATACCAAGAAAATAATCAACCACCTAACCTGTAAGGTCCTCACTGTACACCAAAATTTGTTACTATCATTCAGATTTTCATTTAATCAAAGTCCAAGAAAGAAATATTATTTCTTTAAACTCCAAACCCACGTATCATACTTACCTGGCTCCCAAGATGTCTTTCTTGGCCAGACCTATGCCAGCTATAACCTTCACTCTCACAACTCGCGTGTCATCCTAAAATGCAAAGGGTGGTTTTATTTAAGTAATTACAAGTTATCTAATACAATGATAATCAGAATACTAAATTCAGAGAATATTTAAAAATAAGTAATCTGATTAAAAGGTATATAAAAGAAGATAAAAACAAAATTTATCATTTTTAGATACATTTGATCACACACACAAAAAGCAAAGAACTAGAGTCAAGTTATTACACACAATAAGAATTTAGCCTTAAAATTTATAAGAAAAAAAAATTTATAAGAAAAATTTAATGACAATGGTAACTAAGGAAGTTTCCATTGTTACCACGTTCACTACATAAAATCAAAAGCTCATCATAATCATTTGTAATAACTACTAAGAAAAGGTAATTTTAAGTCTCATTAAAGAGTTTATAAATAACAGTGAGCGCACTATGATATGTCAAATAGCAATGATCTTGCAGGTCACAGTGGAATGAGGTCCTATAGGAGAACTTCCTTGTCTTAAAAGAGATGTCTCATCTAAGGGGAGCTGGGTGAGGAGTTGGTGGGGTGAGAATGGTCAAATTACATTGTGTATGGCTAGGTGAGGTGATGAACCACTCTACTCCCTTGGCGTCAACATGAGAATAATTTAAGACCAGCTTGGTTTACAGAGTTAAGTTTCAGGCTAGTTGGGCTATATAATGAGACCTTGCCTCAAAAGAAATCAATCAACCAATCAATCAATCAATCAATCGTGGGGCTAAGAAATGGCTCAGTAGTAAAAAGCATCAGCTGTTCTTCCAGAGGACCTGGATTCAATTCCCAGCACCTACATGGTTGCTCACAACCAACTATACGTCCAGTTCCAAGTTCTGGCTGAAGAAGCCCTCTTCGGGTCTCTATGGACACTAGGAACACACACCATATACAGACACACATACAAACAAAACATCCATACACATAAATAAAAATTTTAAAAACGTACATTGTGAAGCTCGAGATATGGATCCGCAGTGAAAAGCACGTGCTCCTCTTCCAGGGAACTCGGATTCAACTCCCAGCATCCACATGGTGGCTCACAAGTATCTGTGACATCACTTCTGGGGGATCCACCACCCTCTTCATTCTTATCCAGACAGAACTCCCATACCCGTAAAAATTAAAAAAAAAATACATGATTATGAAATTCTCAACAAATTAATAAAAATATTACACTTTCTAAAGTGATACATAACAAAATATTCAGGGGAAAATGGCACAAACTCTGTAACTTATTCTCAATGGCTCAGCAAATAAAAAGTTGGATGTGAGTCTATCTGTGCATGTATAAAAAGGAAATGAAGGCAATGTTTCCAAGCTGTGGACTGGACTGATACACTCTCTCTTTTTTTTTTTTTTTTCGGGGGGGGGGGCTGGGGATCGAACCCAGGACCTTGCGCTTCCTAGGCAAGCGCTCTACCATTGAGCCAAATCCCCAACCCGATACACTCTCTTTTAACTATCATACAGACTACAAATAGTTTAAATCCAAAAACTGGATTCATTTCAGCAACTGGGAAAAAATATCCCAACAAAAAGCAACTTAGCGGACTTATTTGGCTTACAAATTCCTCAGTCCGTCATGGAGGGGAAGTCAAAGCAAGAATCCAAGCAGGTCTCACATCATAGCCAGTCAAGAGCAGAGACCTGCTGGCCATTAGTCAGCTTTTCTTACATTGTTTGGAATCTCTGCCTAAAAAGTCTGTAGGGCAGTTCAGTATAATGAAAACTTCCATAAACTCAGTGCACAGCCTGGTAAAACCACATTCATTCTTTTGTTTACAGACTCAGGCTAACTGGGCTGGCTAGTTTTATGTCAACTTGACACAGCTATTGCCATGAGAGAAGGAACCTCAATATAGAAAATGTCCTAAGGCTGGACTGTAAGCAAGTATTTTTAATTAGTGATTGATGTGAGAGGGCCCAGCCCATTGTGGGCCAGGCAACATCTGTGCTGGTAGAGCCAGGTGCTTTAAGGCAGGCTGAGCAAACAATGAAGAACAAGCCAGTAAGCAGCCTCTACATTAGCTTCTGCCTCCAGGTTCCTGACCTGTTTTGAGTTCCTGTTCTAACTCTTTCAATGACAGACTACTACGTGGCCAGTGTAAGTTAAAAGCCTTTTCCTCCCCAACTTGCTGTTGGTCAGTGTCTCTTCAGACAATAACTAAGACACTAAGTGAGAATAAGTTACCAGGGATGTGTGCCCCTCACGTTAGACTGGGTCTTCTTACATGAAGTAGCCATCGAGACACCCCCCACAGATCTGACTCAGACAATTCCTCAAGAGCCTTCCCCTTCAAATCTGTACATGGCTTTAATGCCAGCACTCAAGAGGCAGAGGCAGGCTGACAGATCTCTGGTCTACATAATGAGTTCCAAGGCAGCCAGTGCAACACAGTTAAGACCCAAGTCTCAATACACATATTTTTTTCATATACATGTTTAAAATTGTACCAGATACAGAAACAAAATTAGTAAAAATGCACAAACTTCAAAGGATAATGTTAAGAACACTGTTGAAGGACGTGAGAGAACTAATAAATGGAGATACTCTCTGTGTTTGTGAGGACTATATTTAATAAGTTGTCTACTTTCTCCAAAGTAATCTGTAAATCCAATACATTCCAATCTCCAACCCCTTGAATTTTTTGTGGTCTTAATAAATGACTTGAGAGTCCATACTGGAATATAAAAACAAGACATTAACAATGGTACCCAATTACTATCTTATATAACATGTGTAAGAAACAAAATTCACTGGGCAGTGGTGGCTCAAGCCTTTAATCTCAGCACTCAGGTGGCAGAGGCAGGCTGGTCTCTGCGAGTTCGTGGCCAGCCTGGTCCACACAGTGAATTCCAGCACAGCCAAGGTTACACAGAAAGACCGTCTTGACAAAACAAAATTGAAAAAAGTTCACAAGAGTGTCAGCAAAACGGTGCCATGCCCCCTGGCCCTTGCTGCCAAGACAGGAGACTCAATTTCAATTCCCTAGACCCACATGATGACAGCTGACTCCCACAAGTTGTCTTCTAACTTCCATTCATGCACCATGGCACACAAATGTATACGTGCGCACACGCACACACACAAGTAAATAAATGTAATTTTTTAAATCTCAGAAAAATCTTCCCAAGAATTTCTTACTATTTCTATGAATTTAAGTAGGGAAGATTCAGGGCTGGGAACAGGGCTAAATTAGTATGTACACACATGCAGGATGCTATGCATGCACACGTGTAGCCAGGAGCGTCCTGAACCTTAATGCAGCACCACACCCATAAACCCAGTGCTCTTGCTAGACAAGCACTTGACCAACTAAGCTACAATTCTAGCCTCAGACGCTGGCATTCTCTTTTGTTATGGTTTACTTTTATTTTTAATTAGATGTTTGTGTTTGTGGGTGGGTACGTGCATCTGTGTGGGGGTTCCTGTGAAGGCCAGTAGAGTTCGAAGTGATCCTCTGGAGTTCGAGTAACAGGTTTGCTTGTTTGTGTGCTGCCTAATGAGTGCTGGGAACTGAACTCCGGTCTCTACATAAGCACTAAGTGCTCCTAACTACTGAGCCTTCACTCCAGCCCCCAACACTGTAACTCCTATGTAGAAAATTTCAATCTGCTTGTCAACAGAAAAAGCCAAAGTGATACCCTTCTTTTTAACACCCCACCCCCAATCTTCAGTAAGTGCATCTAACTAGGAAGCCTACTTCTCACAAACACTAACTGGGAAACAGTTCCCAGCCTCTAAAAAGCTGGCAGCCCCCTGGGAGGACAACAGGTAGTA
Organism: Rattus rattus; assembly: GCF_011064425.1. Taxonomy (NCBI): domain Eukaryota; kingdom Metazoa; phylum Chordata; class Mammalia; order Rodentia; family Muridae; genus Rattus; species Rattus rattus. The sequence continues at coordinate 67,001,815 of NC_046161.1, read as the reverse complement.
ATCCTCAGGCCCACATCTTCTCTCTCCCACTAAAGACTGAGGAGAAATGCTTGGCACCTCTAATCTAACAGGAAGCAGACAGGCAGATCTCTGAGTTCCAGGCCAGCCTGATCTACAGAGTTCTCCAGGTGATATAGTGAGACCCTGTTTCAAAAAAGAAAGGAGGTGATGAGTTATTTTCCATAGTTAATCCTAAGTGGCCATCAAAGCAAATCTTGTAAATTATATTACACTTCTTCATTTAGCTAATGTTTTAATAGTAAAATTTCTACAAACAGAACCTCTTTCCACAGGCTATGCATAAAAGAACTAAAACTCGGGCTGGAGAGATGGCTCAGTGGTTAAGAGCACTGGCTGCTCTTCCAGAGGTCCTGAGTTCAATTCCCAGCAACCACATGGTGGCTCACAATCATCTGTAATGGGATCTGATGCCCTCTTCTGGTGTGTCTGAAAACAGCTACAGTATACTCATATAGATAAAATAAATTTGATAAAAATTTCTTTAAAAAAAAAAAAAAGGACTAAAACTCATTGAAAAGTGGGTGTTAGATGCAACTTTTTCTATTCATCTTTCTCCTTGTTTCTGTTCCAGATCTGTGTGAATCTATTTCCTTCTTTTGGAGAGAGGAGCTTACAGCATAGCTCCGGCTGTCTTAGTCAATTGATCCTCCAGCCGGTTCCCCTTGGCTTGACAGGTGTGCTCTGATGCACTGCTACATGACTTTGACTTTATTCTTCCCCTGAGAGAAGGTCTTGCTATGTAGCCCTGGCTGTTCAGGACCTGACTATATAGACCACACTGGCCTCGAACTCACAGAACTCCTCTTGCCCCTCTCTCTCAGGTGCTGGTATTAAAAGCATGGGCTACCACATCTGGTATATGCAATGTGGGCTATCCAATCCATGGCTTCAGACATACATACTAAGCAAGCACTCCACCAACTAAACTAACCACACCCCAGCCCAACCACTTTTAATCACAGGCAGCAGGCTGCCTACTCTGAGTAGTCCGAGCTCAAGAGATGACACAGCTGCCATGTTTCCGTCTTTAAACGAAGAAAAAAATGTGTATGGGGGATGTTGTGGGGTGTGTGTATGTAAGTATGTGGCTATGTATGTGTGTTTGTGGTATGTGTATGTGTATGTGTTGTGTGTGTAGTGTATGAGATGTGTGTGCTGTGTGGTATTTGGTGTGTAGAGTGTGTGCTATTTGGTGTGTGTGGTATGTGTGCAGTGTGTGGTATTTGGTGTGTGTGGTATTTGGTGTGTGTGGTATGTGTGCAGTGTGTGGTATTTGGTGTGTGTGGTATGTGTGCAGTGTGTGGTATTTGGTGTGTGTAGTCTGTGTGCAGTGTGTGGTATGTGTGGTGTGTGGTATTTCGGGTGTGTGTGTGTGTGTGTGTGTGTGTGTGTGTGTGTGTGTGTGTGTTCGTTCCAAGCCCCCATTTGGTTTTGTGATAAACCAGAAAATAAATGCCAAATGACAGCATGAGCTTCCAACTATAACCAGCACACAAGAATTTCTATCTTTTTCACCATATAGTCAACTCCTTGGAGGCTGGCAGTCTTTTATCCTCTGTATCCCTGGGGCTTGGCACAACACACACAGAACAGTTAATGAACGTCTGCTAAGTAAATATTAATAACCCAATTAGCACCGCAGTGGAAGATGCTCACAACCATGTCTGTCTTCCTACCTCATTCCCTTAATGAGCACAAGTAGACACAGAAAAATAGGAGAAAATTGAGTCACAGAACCCATATCTAGACCTTTATCATGGGGATATAAGAGGCCCTGGGTCATGAAATCTTCAGGAGTGCAGATCCTCCATGAGTTCATGAAGTCCTTACTACAAAGGCAGCGCTCCTAGCCCCAGCTGCTGCTGAGCACCCACTGGCTGCCATAAAGATCTTTACTTCCGCTGGGCAGATGAAAAAGACAATCAGGAATACAGATACTGGGCCCAGAGGGAGAAAACAGACAAAGACGACTTTAACGATATTTAGTCTGTGACCAGCTGGCTCTGCTGGAAGGAGGTAGAAAAAGAAATCTGGCAGAGCCAGCCTCCCAGTAGCAACGGGAAACCCAAGGCCAGGGTCGGACCCCAACTTGAGATCCTCCACACTGAGTGGGTGTGCAGCAGGCAGGGGAGACAGGAAGGCATGGTAGGCGCAGAACAGCAGTACCTCCTGACTCCTGCACAATAACGTGGACTGCTCACTGTGGCCTCTGGCTACGGGACATGGAAGGCTGCTCCTGAGTGGCTAAACCATCGGGCTGCCTGCCACATTCTAAACGTTCCCCGAGGACTGGGCTTTTTTCTAAGGGTTTACTTATTTATTTTGTGTGTGAGCGTCTTGCCTGAACGTGCTTATGCACACCACATCTATGGCTGACTTCCACAGAGGTCAGAAGAGGGCATCATTTCTGAGGGCTGTAAACCACCATGTGGGTGCTGAGTAGCCAACCTAGGCCCTCTCAGTGCCCTTAACTGCTAAGTCCTCTCTACAGCCCATTTTGTAACATTCTAAAGAATATAAGCATTTTAGCCCACCCTGCATTAATAGCCCAACAGAACTTACTGCTCCCGTGCTCCAGTACCCACTCAGTGGCCTTTGCTTTGGCCTCTCTCCCCCCACTGCTCTTCCCAGCTTCACCAACTATTCTCAACTTCTCACATAAAGATGTAGTCTTATTTGTGTGTGTGCTGGTGCCACCGAGGCCAGAGGAGGGCACCAGATCTGGAGTTGGAATTACAGGTTATGAGCTGCCCCACCATGGTGCCGTACTTATGGTCCTTTACAAGCGCTCTCAACCACTGAGCCTCTCCAGACCCTTTACTAACAACTTTTATAAAAACAACTTTCTAGATTTCCCATGAGTAACCTCTCTCTAGGCCTGGCTTAGTTCATTTAATATGTCCTCCCTCCCACCCATTTTTTTTTTTAAAAATACCACGATTGCCCAAGAAATTAATTTCTAACCACAACACACACACGCACACGCAGGCACGCGCGCTTGCACACACAAACGTTTTCAAAATGTTGCAATAATTATCTTACATTAATAAAGTGCCCACTGTGTATAAACAAAAAGCTCTTTGGGAAATGGGAAAAATTGGAGGGCGCCATTACGATAGCGTTTGGAGGTATCTGAGAAAGGAATAGAAATTGGGGGGGGGTTGGGAATTTTCAGCTAATTGGGTCCGATCTTGATAAAAGGCACATGTGACCGCTAGATTAAGTAACAGGAACTCGCAGATTGGATTCTCGCACTCACACACCACACGCACACGCACAATCTGAAAGGGTCACTGTTAAACACTACGAAGTCTCTAATGCCCCACCCATTTGAGACAACCGCCAGCTCCATCGAAGCCCTCCTCAAGAGGGCCTCACTTTTAGTTGAGCGCGAGGCAAAGTCGCGATTAAGTTGCTCGACTGCAACAGACGGTTTTGCCTGCCGCAAATCCTTGGGCTGCAGTTTTCTTGGCCAACAGCTGTTGGGGGGGGTGGTCTTTAAAGTATTTATGATTTTTTTTGCCTTCATTTTTAAAAATACTAACAAAGGCCTTGAAACAAAGTGTGAACTTCCCACAGCTGACTCTCGCCGCGGAGTCGAAGGAATCCCACCCCACCTCCACCCTCACCCCCACCCCCACCCCCCTCGTTCCCACCCTGGTCTTCGGGAAGCCATAGTAGAAGAAAAGTCGCTAAGTTCTGTCTGCTCCCGCTGCGGTAGGAGCTGGATGCTGAGTCTCAGAAGGCCGCCCCACCCAAGCCATCGCCCTCTCCCAGAGGTTGAGCGCTCCCAGGCGAAGCCAGGGCCCCCCGGAGGCCGCCTGGGAGGCCCAAGGCCCTGAGCAGCGAGGCGAGCAGGCGGGGATCGGCTCCCTCGGCGGCCTCGTGCGCGCCTCTCTTCACCTCTCCCTCCCCGCCAGCCCCGCTCCGGAGCGCGCGGCCCAGCTCGGGCCTCGACCGCTCGCCTCCCCCGTCACGATGAGCCCCCGCGCGGCCCGCAGCCGCCCCGCACCTCGTCCTCCGAAAGCACTGGGGCCTCCGTGTCGTCGGCTGCCATGTCGGAGCTCATACTGCACGAACCGCCCCTGCTAGGCTGCAGCAGCGGGAGAGGAAGAGGAGGAGGAGGCGTCGCTGCAGCGGAGGAGGCCCACTCCGGGAGCGCGCGGGGGTGCAGGGGCGCGCGGCGGGAAGGGGCGGGACACGCTCTGCGGCTGCGCGCGAGGCTGGGGGGCTGGGTTGGAGCAAGCGTGGCGGGACTCCAGAAACAAGGAGCTCCGCAGGAGCGCGCGTAGAGAGGCCCGCGGCGGGGACGCGCGCGGGGGGAGGGCTGGGGAGGTTGGTGGCTGAGGCCCGCAGCCCCCGGAATAGGCGGGGGTGGGGTGGGGTGGGGGAAGGGACGAGAAACGTGGCTCTTCCGCAAAGAAACTACCTTGCGGTTTTGCTCAACAACAGGTCTCCCCAGGAGCCTGCCACGACTCGTAATGTCGCCTGCAGATTAGGCGTTTTAGCCCCAACCTAAAGCCACATTTGAAAGCGTGCTCTTGAGGGTCGGATGCCTCCTTAGGACCGGGGAAGGAATGCGCAGGCCTAAATCTGGTGGGGTGTCGGCCTCAAGGCCAGCCACCAGGCGTAGTCAGCCATCCAAACCTGCATAGCTGAGCCTCAACCGTCAGCGCGGCAGAAAGGCCCTGAAGAAAGGGTGGGGGAGGGAAGATAGCCGCTATTCCTACGTTTTGAGACACGGCTTGTTGTGGCTCCCAGGCTAGCCTCCAACTCAGCATCTTTCTGACTCACCGTCCTGAGCCTACATTACAGGCCAGAATGCTAGCATGTTTTTCTATAGTGGCAAAATATTGCGGAAATTAGACTCTCAAAATCTAATTGCAGGGGCCACGACATAGCTAAGGAGGTAAATAAAGGCCCTCTCGGCACCAAGCCTGACGACCTTGAGTCCGATACCCCAAACCTCCATGGAGGAAAGAGAGAACCGGCTCCAGTAAATTGTTCTCTGACCTCCCTCCACACGTACCTACAAAATAAACAATACATTTTAATTTTTCCGAAGAGAATTAAACTAATTCTGACTTACTAGTCACCGTCTAAAACGTTGATGGGCGTGAGCAATTGGTTGTTTACATAATATTTCTTTGAACATTGTCGGCATCCATTTAATTCATATTAGCTGTCAGAATTCTGTTAATATGTAATCCACGTCTTATCATTTGTGTTAGGACAGATGTAACAAGTAATTATGGGTAGAGTATTCCTGAATAATCAGGATTGTTGGCTTAGTTAAATCTTATCTATAGTGGCTAGCGCTGTAAACTAGTAGCAAGAGTGATTTCTAGCATGTCCAGGCCTAGCTTGGAGGCCCAGTCTCACAAATAAATGAACAGGCAGTTGTAGAATTAACTCTTTTGCTTTATAAACTCACACATCTGTGTTCTTAGATGTTAAGAATAAAATAAGCCGGGGGTTGGGGATTTAGCTCAGTGGTAGAGCGCTTGCCTAGGAAGTGCAAGGCCCTGGGTTCAGTCCCCAGCTCGAAAAAAAAAGAACCAAAAAAAAAAAAAAAAAAAAGAATAAAATAAGCCAATCACAGTGGCCCACATCTTAGTACCAGCACTTAAAAGGCAGAGAGGCAGGAGAATCTCTGAGTTAAAAGCCAGCTCCATCTACATTGTGAGTTCCAGGACAGCAAGAGCTACCTAGTGAGAAGACCTGTCTCAAAAAAGGAGGAGGGAGAAGAAAAAGAAAATTTGAATATATCCATTGTGTCTCTTATTTTTGAGAATAATAATTTCTCTTAATACCTCATTGCATTTTATTTTAATAAAACAGGGTCTCCCTGTATAGCATTGATGGGCCTGGAATTTACTATGTAGAACTAAGAACGGCTTCAAACTCACAGAGATCTGCCGGCTACTGCTCCCTGAGAGCCAGGATTAAAACCATGTTCTACCACACCTGGCGCTGTGTGTAATATTTTTACATTTAATTTTAAGTAGGCCATTCATGTTACTTCAAACAAGATCAGAAGTCAATCCCATTATTGGAATTAATATTTAATGATGGAAGACATTGAAATTGGCAATAGGATCACTGAGAAATCCCCCATGAGATTATGCGTTGAAGCATTTGATAACAATAATTCCAAATCCCAGTATTTGAATCACAGTTCTTTTCTTCCCATCAAATGAGGGAAGAATTAACCAGGCAGGTGCTTGCATATGCTGAACAGGAGTGCTTACTCTCTCGCAGAAGAAAGCTAGAGGGCCTACGAAACTGGCTCCGGAAGTTAAAGGGAACTTGAAAGAGAGAAGTGGTTAACTGGTGGTTCAATAACTAACCTCAAGTTGAGGAAGCTATCTAAAATGAAAACCCCTTTTCTCTATGTATTCCTCAACTCTATGGGATTTTCACGGAGGCTGTTCGTGTGTGTGTGTGTGTGTGTGTGTGTGTGTGTGTGTGTGTGTGTTCTTGTGTTCTTGTGTTCTTGTGTTCTTGCTTGGTTACCAGGGAGCATTTGGAGGTCAGATTCAACTTTATGGAGTCAGTTTTCTCCTCCCATCTTTTGTGAGTTCGAGGGAATTGAATATAGATTCTCATAGTACTCCCTTTCATATACCCACATGTTTTCTCTCTCTGTTCTTCTGACGAACACTAATATACGTAATAATTGGCCATAGTAATTTTTAAGTATAGTGATGTAGGTATTCCAGACCTCGTTTTTTCCCCCCGGATTTTTAACTCAAATCATTCTTCTTTAATAGTTTTATAAGTATGTTGAAATAAGTCCTTGAAAAGCCATAGGAGGCTCCAGCCACCTTGCCTTCTTAGGAAACAAACTGAAGCCCACTGGGATAAAACCTCAGCTTACCCAATCAGAAACTCAAGCGATCTCCACAGAGGTACTTGTCACATGATTCCAGTCAGTAGTAGCAGGGAGGGAGACATGGTTTCACACTGTCACTTGCATCAGCCTGAGGTCTGCAGAGACCTGTCCTGGGGCAAAACTAGATCCTTGGCCACAGTTAAAAATTTCAGGACTAGCCTGTATGGAGCAGAGTTGAAGTTTATTAAAACTAGAAAGAACACAGGCAGCGGTGGGTGGCTCACACCTTTGATCCCCGTACTTGGGAGGCAGAGACGAACAGATATCTCATGAGTTCAAGACCAGCCTGATCTACAAATCGAGTTCCAGGACAGCCAGGGCTACACAGAGAAACCCTGTCTTGGGAGAAAAAAAGAAAGAAAGAGAGAAGAGAGAGCAAAGTACACAGGAGAGCATGGGTGTGGGCTTCTTAAAAAAGAGTACTGCTTAAGTGTAGACATCATTCTGGTGGTCTAGGGTTACCTCTCAAAGGCTTGCTAAGAAATGGTTTTTCCGGGGTTGGGGATTTAGCTCAGTGGTTGAGCGCTTGCCTAGGAAGCACAAGGCCCTGGGTTTGGTCCCCAGCTCCGGAAAAAAAAAAAAAAAAAAAGGAAAAAAAAAAAAAAAAAGAAATGGTTTTTCCTCTCTTTTTGTCAAGCAACATTCTAGGGTGGCTCGAGAGGTTCCCAGTCAGGTAAGATAAAATCAGGAGCCACCAGGCTTGCACAAGGAGTCGGGACACATTCTTCTACTGTAACTAAGGTTTCTGATGGGAATCACAGTAAACTGCAGGTTTATAGCTGGCAGTGGGGAAAGTCCTCAAGCAAACGTTAACTGTGTTGGATTTCACTTGGGCATGTGCTCGCTTGCTTGCTCGCGCCATGCGTGCGTGTGTGTGTGTGTGTGTGTGCGTGTGTGTGTGTGTGTGTGCGCACGCGTGCAAGTGCTCTCAATTATGACTGCTGGTGTACATGGTGTATGGAGACCATAGATTCACCTTAGAAATACCACCCTGACAGCTTCCCCTTCTTCTATTCCCCACCCTCTTATCTTATTTTTTCAGTCTCTCTGACCTGGAATTCCCTGGGTAGGGAGCCTCATCTGCAGCAATCCCCAGAATTCATCTGTCTTTTCCCCAGAGCCCAGGAGTAAAAGCATATGCTGCCAACCCTGACGTTTTTATGTGGGTTAAGGGAATCGAACCGAGGCCCTCGTGTTTGCAAGGCAGATCCTTTACCCACTGGGGCCATTCTCCTGTGCTGGAATCTCCATTCTCATCTGGGAGGTGGCTTCAATATTCCCGTGTCCATCATCTTCCCTGCGTTTCTGTCCTGTCTTAGTTCCTACGTAATACAGACACCTGTCTGAAGCCAACCAAACCATTTCTTTTGGCACGGATTGATTGACTGAGAGGATGTGTGAGTGTGCACAGGCATGTGGTAGTCACAAGACAACTCGCAGGAGTCAGTTCTCGCCTCCCTCAGCGTGGGCCCCGGGGTCAAACACAGAGCATCAGGCTCAGCCGCAAGAACTGCCTGCTAAGCCATGTTGCTGGCCCTCAAGTAATTTCTCTCTCCCTTCTTTTCTTCCTTCCTCCCTTCCTTCCTTCCTTCTTTCCTTCCTTCTTTCCTTCCTTTCGTTCTTTCTTTCTTTTATTTCTTTGTTTTTCTTTTATTTTTCTCTATGATAGGGTTTCTCTGTGTATTCTTGGCTATCCTGTAACTCATTCTGTAGACACGCTCTTCCTCAAGTAATTTCTTTACTTTCCTATTCAGTTTGTTGGGGTATTTTTTGGGTTTTTGTTGTTGTTGTTGTTGTTTGTTTGGTTGGTTTTTGAGAGGTTTAATGAGAGAAGATTAGAAGATCAGAAAGGCAGCGGGCCATGAGCACGTGGAGGCTGGGGATGGGGACAAGAACAGAGAAGAACAAATAGCAAGAGGGGCTAAGAAGGGAGGAAGAGACCCCTATTCAGTTTTATTTATTTTTTTAAGATTTTATTTAATTTTTTTAAAGATTTATTTATTTATTATATATGAGAACACTGTAGCTGTCTTCAGACACACCAGAAGAGGGAATCAGATCCCGTTACGGATGGCTGTGAGCCATCATGTGGTTGCTGGGAATTGAACTCAGGACCTTTGGAAGAGCAGACAGTGCTCTTAACCACTGAGCCATCTCTCCAGCCCCCTATTCAGTTTTAAAAGCTCATTGTCAGCTGGGCATAGTAGCCCAGGCCTTTAATCCCAGCACTAAGGAGGCAGAGGCAGACAGATCTCAGTGAGTTCAAGGCCACCTTGGTCTTAAAAGAAAAACAACAACAACAACAACAACAACAAAAAACCCCCAGCTCATTGTCTATTCTGCTCACTCGCTCATGTGTGTCATCTGGACCTTTGCAGACTGGGTCACCCAATTTATAAACCAACCTTTGCTCAAATGCACCCTGAAATGTTAATGTGCCTGTTGTTTTTCAATGGCTCAAATCTCAGCACAGAAAACCTATGTATTGTTGAAGATGTTTTTGTGCACCGTGTATTCATATGTTGATTTCTGTACCCAAAGATCGGGTTGCAGTCCAAACATTGTCAATGTCAAACATCTCCTGGCTCCATGTTGTGCAAAATTTGTTTTCCATCACCTCTGATTGGTCAATAAAAAGCTCATCAGCCAATAGCTGGGCAGGAGAGGAGGAAGTCAGACTCCCAATCCAGGGAAGGGGGGGGGAGAGGGAGAGACAGAGACAGACAGAGACAGACAGAGACAGAGAGACAGATGTTCACCATGAAATTGGCTGTGAGCAGGTCGCCAGGGGAGTCGCCATGAGAACACTGATGGACCAGGAGCAGCCAGGCCAAGACTAAATTGACAATAATGGGGCATGTGACTGGGTAGCAGGCAGTCATAGACAAGTTAGAATATGATTAAAATAGATAAGTATCTGCCCAACTGTAGTGCAAAAAGCTTCTTAATTAATATAAAGTCTCCGTGTCTTCATGAAGGACCTGGAGTGGTCACAGAAAAGCCCACATTACTTTTGTACTGTATGGCCACGACCATGGGGATGAGTGAGAGCCCGACATCCTACTCGGCTCACTCTGGGATCCGAATTCCTGTTGTATGCTTTTCCCTCACCCTCGAGTTGGCCACCCATCTCTAAGGGCTCCTGCTTCACTGGCTGTCAGCCTTTCCCCTCCACCTCTGGGGATGGCAGAAATGCCTCCCGACTTCCCTAGAGACAGAATTATGAACACCACACAGTCACTTTGTGGACAGCTACTATGTTGGAGAGAGCTGTAAAGCTCACACAGGAAGTGGCAGACCTTTTCTTGTAGGCCTCCAACAGTTACTTACCAGGGAATACAGTCATTGTCCCACACTGACACTCAGCAGTGAGGACATAGGCTGGGATGGGACCCTCCTCGGCAACACCCATCTATCTGGCTTCTTATGGGGACTGGGAAGCTAGCTCTTTTGTCAGTCCCCCACCCAAATCTGTCTCCTGCTGGTGTCGTCTTTAACTCTTAGTTCTCAAAATCCAGGCTATGAAAGCCTTCTCCTGAACTTGCTTTTCTCGCACTAGGATGGTCAAAGGTCTGTATTGAAACTGACCGCACAGAGGGACTGCCCTGTGGGCAGTAATACGGGAAGCCCTGCCACCGCCTGGCTTGGCTGAGGGGGGAGATGGCAGGATGTTCCCAGAACACTAAATCATTATTGAGAAACTTCAGCAAGACTGAAGAGATAGCTTGTTGCTCAAGCTTGGGGGCCTGAGTTCAGACACACGCCCTCAACACAAACAGGTTAGGGATTGTGGCCCTGCGGTGGGGAGGTGGAGACCGGTGGATTCCTGGGGTTCGCTGGCCAGCCACCTCAGCTACTCAGTGGGCAACTGAGAGACCCCGCCTCAGAGAACAAAGTGAATGGCTCATGAGGTCACCTGAGACTATCTCCTGGCCTCTGTATGTAGACATACACAAACCCATGAACACAAATACGTTTTCACAGGAATAAGGAAAAGCACAGCCTCTCTGTTTTCTGTGTATTTGCTAAGCTTCAGGCCTGCGTTTCACTCCAGCTAGCTCTATTGGGATATCATGAAGAACACTCAAACCCAGTGCATCAGAATGTGCCATCATCCTTACTCCCTGGCTCTAGAGGTGACGTCATCACCTATTCATTACCAAGGATACCATGAGCGTCCTTCAAATCGTACTTCCTGCCTCCCTCTCTTCCGTCCTCCACCTGTTTACTATGTAATAGAAATTGTACCCAATCTCTCTCTCTCTCTCTCTCTCTCTCTCTCTCTCTCTCTCTCTCTCTCTCTCTCTCTCCCCTCCTCCTCCTCCTCCTCCTCCTATCCACATCTTACTGATTTCCATAGCCAAGGTCAGTTTGTTCCTAATTCTATTTTATTTTTATATATTTTTAAAATATGTATGTGTGCAGTTGGGTGAGAGGGTTGGGGGAAAACTCCAAGAGATCTGCCGGCTGCCACACAAGCTGGCCAAAGACACACAAAGGCCCTCCTGTAGCCGTGCCACATGGCAAGAGTCAAGAGCGGACAGAAAAACACAGAGGCCCACCTGTTGTCACACAACACGAGGGAGGAGGAAGACAAAGCCTGTCTTGCCACCATTGCCATGCAGTGATGCCATAGATCCGACCACCGCTGTGCCACATGGGCAGGCATCAGGTACCTACTAGCCCACTTGCTGCCACACCACGTGGCGCCCAGAGGCCTGCCAGCTGTGTGGCCTGCTTTCAGTTGGGAGCCACTAGAATGTGCAAGTGTGTGGTAACAGATGGGAGAGGAAAAACACCCAAACCAGAACAGTTAGAGCATTATGAAAAGAGATGGAACTGGAGACACAGGGTACAGAGGACTAACCTGTTCTGAGTGGCCAGCCCAGCCGCTTGGGCCTGTGGTGAAGTCCCAGAATGTGCTATGGCCAAAGGCCATATCTGGGTGCATGATTATGCAACAGCAGGGGTGAGTGTCGATGTCCCTGGTTCATATTACTGCTAAAGACCATGCAGACTTCCTTGGTCTAGGACCATGTTGATGTTTAAGAGCTATGCAAAGTTGGCCCCACCCTTACCATCTGAAGCAGTCCAAGAGCTGGCTCAGGATCATGAGAGTTGGGAGAGCTGTCCCTGACCCTCACCAGCTGTAACACTCTCCTGGGCAACACAGTGGAAATGACCCTGATGGGAAAGCCATGGATGAGCCAGCCCCAAAGTCACGAGAGCTGGAGAGCTAGCACAGCTCATCTGCTGCAGCCCTTGGGAGAGTGGGCCCCACGAGTTGACTGGGAAGCACAGTGGAGCTGCCTCTCTTGCCATGAGTGCCGGGGAGCCATGTGAGCTGACCCTGCCCCCTGCTGGCAGCAGTGCCATTGGGTGACCTAGTTGGGGCAGTGTTGGAGAGCTGGCAGGCTGTCCAACAAACCCAGCTACCACCCAAGCCCACATCCAGGGCTTCGAGTTGACCCACCCCAAAATCTACCTCATGTATGAACTGTGGAGTATGTGAAAGGGTGGTCGTGCTGATCCAAAGGTACAGAATCTCCATGACACGGGCCACAGCAGGATAACTGAGAGGAGTCCCACTGAGGACCCAATATTGATGATGTAGCAGAAGCCAGAGGCCTTGAACCAAACCAGCGATTCATTGCAATGAACATTTGCAAGTAAAGATGTGTGGGCAGAGATACTGTGGGACACACTGTGACACACCACAGCTTCTATGATGAGATGTTTTCTTTCTTTCTTTCTTTCTTTCTTTCTTTCTTTCTTTCTTTCTTTCTTTTTTTTTTTTTTTTTTTTCCAGAGCTGGGGACTGAACCCAGGGCCTTGCACTTGCTAGGCAAGCGCTCTACCACTGAGCCAAATCCCCAACCCCGATGAGATGTTTTCTATGCTTTGTTTTGTTTACTTTTTATTTTATTTTTTTTCTTTTGGCAGGGAAGGTTGCAAGGGCAGAGGGTGGATATGAAGGGACAGGGTGATGAGCGAGACTGGGGTACCTGCTGTGAAACTCATGAAAAGTCAATAAAAAGATTTAAAAAGTTGTACTGGGCTGGAGAATGGTTCAGTGGTTAAAAGCACTGACTGCTCTTCTAGAGGTCCTGAGTTCAATTCCCAGCAACCACATGGTGGCTCACACCCATCCGTAATGGGATCCGATGCCCTCTTCTGGTGTGTCTGAAGACAGCTACAGTGTACTCACATACATACAATAAATAAACAAATCTTAAAAAAAAAAGTTGTAGTGGTAGAGAAAAAGATATCAGATCCTCCTAAGGCTTGAGTTACAGGCTGTTGTGAGCCAATCAACATGGCTGGTAGAAAACAAACAGGAAAGTTGGGGCTTTTGCAAGAGTGGCAAGGACTCTTTAGCCACTGAACTATCACCCCTGCTTCATAATGATTCTCCCTCTCCTTCTCCCTCCCCTTCCCTCCTCTCTCCCTCTCCTTCCTCCTTCCCTCCTCTCTCTCTCTCTCTCTCTGTCTCTGTCTCTGTCTCTCTCTCTCTCTCTCTCTCTCTCTCTCCTCCAGCTTCCTGATACTATCTCTGTCTGTCTGTCTGTCAGTCTATTTATGACCCTGACTGGCAAGTCCTTTGTCTTTTTGGTCTCATCTTCTAACACAAATGTTCTAACGTGTCAGTTTTCCCTGAGGCACCTTCCCCACTGGTGAAGACACTGGATCCGCTCTTGATTTCCGAGGGCCAGCTGTGCACATTTGCTCTCCAGTTGCAAACGTGGGGAAAGCCTGTAATCGGATCTCCATGCAGCATGTGTGTTTACAGCAACTGGCAAACCCTACAAACCATGAGAATGTCTCTACAGAGTACCAGTAACTAAACAATTATCACTGTGTGTTTGGTACAAGAAAGTGCGAGCAGGGGACTGGGAAGAGTAAAGCAGGGCAGAGAGCGGTGTTAGTGCAAAGGTTCTGGGATCCGGAGCTTGACTTGTATTCTTGAACAGAGTCTGCACTCTTTGAAGAGCCATCTAAAGCAAATATCAGAATTGTCCTTTACAGGAGAAATGTTTGCCAACTAATTTCTATTCTCCCTGGACTATGGTGTAAACTCTCTACGATGATTTCCAATTCTGCTTGTGTGTCAAATGGCGGAGTAGGCAGCTGCAGGCATCTTGAATAGCAGAGGCACCGAGGCGCAAGGGCAAAGAGAAATCGAAGCACTGGGCAGTGGAAGCAAATGGCTTCCAGACTAATCCTCCACATAGCTGATGGCTACAAGGGCCTCAGGGAGTTTACAGAAAGAACAAGGCAGAAGAGAAATCTGACACCCCAGTTCTGCCCCCCTACTTAGTCCAGTCAATCACAAAGCCTGTGAGGTAACGGCCAGTTTTTAACTGTTTCATAGCTCAATATCGAGGAGCAGAGGAAGAGTTGTTGTAGCCCCCATAGAAACCAGTCTCAGGGCAGCTTCATCTCCATTCTATCCCACCCATTCCAAGTGTCCCCACCCCTGGCCAGCATTCAGCAGATCTGGGTTGTTTCCTATTGGTGACTCAGGTTTTCATCCCCAGGGGTATGAATCATTAACTGTGCTTGCTTGCTGTGAACGTTCATTTAAGGTTAACACTGGACAGGCAGGTACTGAGATCTGCCTCAGGCTAACCACACCCCCCCATCCCCACACCCCCCCCTCGCCAAGTTCAGCACTAACTCTGCTGGTCTTTTTCGATGGTCCGACCATCGCCCCTCATGGTAGCCAGTTTCAGCTCTTCATCCATACAGCAAATGCCTGCAATAACAGTGAAGAGAAAGGCTATGCTTTGATTCACTGGGCTGTTGTTTCTGCCTACGACTGGATGGCTCCATTGTTTGGATTTAGGTCAAAAAGGGCACATGTGTTGGAAAAGCATGGTAGAGCTAATCTACTCAACTCATGGTTAGAAAGGAAAAGAGAGAGGGGTCCCACATCAGGAGCTCATCAAAGAGATCTGAAGACCACCGCCAGATCCTAGCAGCTTCTCCATTACCCAGTAGTACCAAGCTTCAGAACAAGCCTTTAAATGGCACAGCTCCAAGCACTGAGTCTTTACAGTAGAGTTCACAGAGATCCAGTTTTCCCACATGGACCTGTGGGAGACACTTAAGACCCAAGTCACACTATAGTACTGGTAACATGGTCACTATTTTGTGTTTTCCCTTCAGAGACAGTGTCATGTTTCTCAGGAGGGCCCACGACTCACTGTGTGGTGGAAGATAACTAAACTTCTCTCTTTTTTTTCATCTTTATTAACTTGAGTATTTCTTATTTACATTTCAATTGTTATTCCCCTCCCGATTTCCCAGCCAACATCCCTCTAAACCCTCACCCTCCCCTTCTCTATGGGTGTTCCCTTCCCCATCCTCCCCCCATTACCGCCCTCCTGCCAACAATCACATTCACTTGGGGTTCAGTCTTGGCAGGAACAAGGGCTTCCCCTTCCACAGGTGCTCTTACTAGGATATTCATTGCTACCTATGCAGTTGGAGCCCAGGGTCAGTCCATGTATAGTCTTTGGGTAGTGGCTTAGTCCCTGGAAGCTCTGGTTGGTTGGCATTGTTGTTCATATGGGGTCTCAAGCCCCTTCAAACTCTTTCAGTCTTTTCTCTGATTCCTTCAACGGGGGTCCCGTTGTCAGTTCAGTGGTTTAATGATGGCATTCGCCTCTATATTTGCTGTATTCTGGCTGTGTCTCTCAGGAGAGATCTACATCCGGTTCCTGTCAGCCTGCACTTCTTTGCTTCATCCATCTTGTCTAATTGGGTGGCTGTATATGTATGGGCCACATGTGGGGCAGGCTCTCAATGGGTGATCCTTCTGCCTCTGTTCTAAACTTTGCCTCCCTATTCCCTGCCAAGGGTATTCTTGTTCCCCTTTTAAAGAAGGAGTGAAGCATTCACATTTTGGTCATCCTTCTTGAGTTTCATGTGTTCTGTGCATTTAGGGTAATTCGAGCATTTGGACTAATATCCACTTATCAATGAGTGCATACCATGTGTGTTTTTCTGTGATTGGGTTACCTCACTCAGGATAATATTTTCCAGTTCCATCTATTTGTCTATGAATTTCATAAAGCATTGTTTTTGATAGCTGAGTAATATTCCATTGTGTAGATGTACCACATTTTCTGTATCCACTCCTCTGTTGAAGGGCATCTGGGTTCTTTCCAGCTTCTGGCTATTATAAATAAGGCTGCTATGAACATAGTGGAGCATGTGTCTTTGTGTTATGTTGGGGCATCTTTTGGGTATATGCCCAAGAGAGGTATAGCTGGATCCTCAGGTAGTGGAATGTCCAATTTTCTGAGGAACCTCCAGACTGATTTCCAGAATGGTTGTACCAGTCTGCAATCCACCAACAATGGAGGAGTGTTCCTCTTTCTCCACATCCTCGCCAGCATTTACTGTCACCTGAGTTTTTGATCTTAGCCATTCTCACTGGTGTGAGGTGAAATCTCAGGGTTGTTTTGATTTGCATTTCCCTTATGACTAAAGATGTTGAACATTTCTTTAGGTGTTTCTCAGCCGTTTGGCATTCCTCAGCTGTGAATTCTTTGTTTAGCTCTGAACCCCATTTTTTTAATAGGGTTATTTGTCTCCCTGCGGTCTAACTTCTTGAGTTCTTTGTATATTTTAGATATAAGCCCTCTATCAGTTGTAGGATTGGTAAAAATCTTTTCCCAATCTGTTGGTTGTCGTTTTGTCCTAACAACAGTGTCCTTTGCCTTACAGAAGCGTTGCAGTTTTATAAGATCCCATTTGTCGATTCTTGATCTTAGAGCATAAGCCATTGGTGTTTTGTTCAGGAAATTTTCTCCAGTGCCCATGTGTTCCAGATGCTTCCCCACTTTTTCTTCTATTAGTTTGAGTGTATCTGGTTTGATGTGGAGGTCCTTGATTCACTTGGACTTAAGCTTTGTACAGGGTGATAAGCATGGATTGATCTGCATTCTTCTACATGCTGACCTCCAGTTGAACTAGCACCATTTGCTGAAAATGCTATCTTTTGTCCATTGGATGGTTTTGGCTCTTTTGTTAAAAATCAAGTGACCATAGGTATGTGGGTTCATTTCTGGGTCTTCAATTCTATTCCACTGGTCTATCTGTCTCTCTCTGTACCAATACCATGCAGTTTTTATCTCTCTTGCTCTGTAATACTGCTTGAGTTCAGGGATAGTGATTCCCCTGAAATCCTTTTTTATTGTTGAGGATAGTTTTAGCTATCCTGGGTTTTTGTTATTCCAGATGAATTTGCAAAATTGTTCTGTCTAACTCTTTGAAGAATTGATTGGTATTTTGATGGGGATTGCATTGAATCTGTAGATCGCTTTTGGTAAAATAGCCATTTTTACTATATTAATCCTGCCAATCGATGAGCATGGGAGGTCTTACTATCTTCTGAGATCTTCTTCAATTTCTTTCTTCAGCAACTTGAAGTTCTTATCATACAGATTTTTCACTTGCTTGGTTAAAGTCACACTGAGGTATTTTATACTGTTTGGGACTATTATGAAGGGTGTCGTTTCCCTAATTTCTTTCTCGGCTTGTTTCTCTTTTGTGTAGAGGAAGGCTACTGATTTATTTGAGTTAATTTTATACCCAGCCACTTTGCTGAAGGTGTTTATCAGGTTTAGTAGTTCTCTGGTAGAACTTTTGGGATCACTTAAATATACTATCATATCATCTGCAAATAGTGATATTTTGACTTCTTCTTTTCCCATCTGTATCCCCTTGATCTCCTTTTGTTGTCTGATTGCTCTGGCTAGAACTTCAAGAACTATATTGAATAAGTAGGGAGAGAGTGGATAGCCTTGTCTAGTCCCTGATTTTAGTGAGATTGCTTCAAGTTTCTCTCCATTTAGTTTAATGTTAGCAACTGTTTTGCTGTATATGACTTTTACTATGTTTAGGTGTGGGCCTTGAATTCCTATTCTTTCCAGCACGTTTATCATAATGGGGTGTTGAATTTTGTCAAACACTTTCTCAGCATCTAATGAAATGATCATGTGGTTTTTATCTTTGAGTTTGTTTATATAATGGATTAGGTTGATGGTTTTCCGTATATTAAACCATCCCTGCATGCCTGGGATAAAGCGTACTTGATCATGGTGGATGATTGTTTTGATGTGCTCTTGGATTTGGTTTGCAAGAATTTTATTGAGTATTTTTACATCGATATTCATAAGGGAAATTGGTCTGAAGTTCTCTTTCTTTGTTGGGTCTTTGTGTGGTTTAGGTATAAGAGTAATTGTGGCTTCATAGAAGGAATTTGGTAACGCTCCATCTGTTTCAATTTTGTTGAAATAGTTTGGATAGTATTGGTACAAGGTCTTCTATGAAGGTCTGATAGAATTCTGCACTGAACCCATCTGGATCTGGGCTCTTTTTGGTTGGGAGACCTTTAATGTCTGCTTCTATTTCTTTAGGAGTTATGGGGCTGTTTAAATGGTTCATCTATTCCTGATTTAACTTCGGTACCTGGTATCTGTCTAGGAAATTGTCCATTTCCTGCAGATTTTCAAGTTTTGTTGAATATAGACTTTAGTAGTAGGATCTGTTGATTTTTTTGAATTTCTTCTGATTCTGTAGTTTTGTCTCCCTTTTCATTTCTGATTTTGTTAATTTGGACAGACTCTCTGTGTCCTCTCATTAGTCTGGCAAAGGGGTTATCTATCTTGTTGACTTTCTCAAAGAACCAACTTTTGGTTCTGTTGATTCTTTGTATGATCCTTTTTGTTTCTACTTGGTTGATTTCAGCTCTGAGTTTGATTATTTCCTACCTTCTACTCCTCCTGGATGTATTTGCTTCTTTTTGTTCTAGAGCTTTTAGGTGTGCTATCAAGCTGCCGACACATGCTCTATCCTGTTTCTTTCTGCAGGCACTCAGAGCTATGAGTTTTCCTCTTAGCATGGCTTTCATTGTGTCCCATGGTTGGGTATGTTGTACCTTCATTTTCATTAACTTCTAAGAAGTCTTTAATTTCTTTCTTTATTTCTTCCTTGACCAGGTTATCATTGAGTAGAGCATTGTTCAATTTTCATGTATATGTGGGCGTTCTTCCATTATTGTTGTAGAAGACCAGCTTTAGCCGTGGTGGTCTGATAGGACACATGGGATTATTTCTATCTTTCTGTATCTATTGAGGCCTGTTTTATGACCAATTATATGGTCAATTTTGGAGAAATTACCATGAGGTGGTGAGAAGAAGGTATATCCTTTTGTTTTAGGGTAGAATGTTCTATAAATATATGTTAAGTCCATTTGGCTCATGACTTCTCTTAGTCTGTCTATGTCTCTGTTTAATTTCTGTTTCCATGATCTGTCCATTGATGAGAGTGGTGTGTTGAAATCTCCTACTATTATTGTGTGAGGTGCAATGTGTGCTTTGAGCTTTAGTAAGGTTTCTTTTATGTATGTAGGTGCCCTTGTATTTGGAGCATAGATATTTAGGATTGAGAGTACATCTTGGTGGATTTTTCCTTTGATGAATATGAAGTGTCCTTCCTTAGCTTTTTCATGACTTTTAGTTGAAAATTGATTTTATTTGATATTAGAATGGCTACTCCAGCTTGCTTCTTCAGACCATTTGCTTGGAAAGTTGTTTTCCAGCCTTTCACTCTGAGGTAGTGTCTGTCTTTGTCTCTGAGGTGTGTTTCCTGTAGGCAGCAGAATACAGGGTCCTTATTGCATATCCAATTTGTTAATCTCTGTCTTTTTATTGGGGAGTTGAGTCCATTGATGTTGTGAAATATTAAGGAATAGTGATTGTTGCTTCCTGTTATATTCGTATTTGGATGTGGGATTATGTTTGTGTGCTTTTCTTCTCTTTGTTTTGTTGCCAAGACAATTAGTTTCTTGCTTTTTCTAGGGTGTAGCTTGCCTCCTTATGTTGGGCTTTGCCATTTATTATCCTTTGTAGGCTGGATTTGTAGAAAGATATTGTGTAAATTTGGTTTTGTCATGGAATATCTTGGTTTCTCCATCTATGTTAATTGAGAGTTTTGCAGGATACAGTAACCTGGGCTGGCATTTGTGTTCTCTTAGGGTCTGTATGACATCTGTCCAGGATCTTCTGGCTTTCATAGTCTCTGGCAAGAAGTTCGGTGTGATTCTGATAGGTCTGCCTTTATATGTTACTTGACCTTTTTCCCTTACTGCTTTTTATATTCTTTCTTTGTTTTGTGCATTTGGTGTTTCGACTATTATGTGACAGGAGGAGTTTCTTTTCTGGTCCAATCTATTTGGAGTTCTGTAGGCTTCTTGTATGCCTATGGGTATCTCTTTCTTTAGGTTAGGGTAGTTTTCTTCCATGATTTTGTTGAAGATATTTACTGGTCCTTTGAGCTAGGAGTCTTCACTCTCTTCTATACCTATTATCCTTAGGTTTGATCTTCTCATTGTGTCCTGGATTTCCTATATGTTTTGGACCAGTAGCTTTTTCCATTTTCCATTATCTTTGACAGTTGTGTCAATGATTTTTTTTTTCTTTTTTCTTTTTTTCGGAGCTGGGGACCAAACCCAGGGCCTTGCGCTTGCTAGGCAAGCGCTCTACCACTGAGCTAAATCCCCAACCCCGTGTCAATGATTTCTATGGAATCTTCTGCTCCTGAGTTTCTCTCTTCTATCTCTTGTATTCTGTTGGTGATGCTTGTATCTACAGCTCCTTGTCTCTTCCTTTGGTTTTCTATATCTAGGGTTGTCTCCCTTTGTGCTTTCTTTATTGCTTCTATTTCCATTTTTAATTCCTTCACCTGTTTGATTGTATTTTCCTGGAATTCTTTCAGGGATTTTTGTGTTTCATCTCTATAGGCTTCTACTTGTTTATTTATGTTTTCCTCCATTTCTCTAAGGGAGTTCTTTATCTTTCTTGAAGTCCTCCATCATCATGATCAAATGTGATTTTAAATCTAGATCTTGCTCTTCTGGTGTGTTTGAATAGTCAGTGTTTGCTTTGGTGGGAGAATTGGGCTTCGATGATGCCATGTAGTCTTGGTTTCTGTTGCTTGGGTTCCTGCGCTTGCCTCTTGCCATCAGGTTGTCTCTGGTGTTACCTTGTTCTGTTATTTCTGACAGTGGCTAGACTGTCCTATAGGACTGTGTGTCAGGAGTGCTGTAGACCTGTTTTCCTGTTTTCTTTCAGTCAGTTTTGGGAACAGAGTGTTCTGCTTTCGGGCATGTAGTTTTTCCTGTCTACTGGTCTTCAGCTGTTCCTGTGGGCCTGTGTCCTGAGTTCACCAGGCAGGTCGCTTGGAGCAGAAAAGTTGGTCTTACCTGTGGTCCTGTGGCTCAAGTTGCTCGTGGGGGTCTGCTTTTGAGCTCTCCGAGAGGGCGACAACCAGGAGGGCCTGCACCGCCTTTTCCCGGGACCCCCTTGCACCAGGGTCCCAGATGCCATTAGGTGTTTTCCTCTGGAGTCAGAAATGTGGGCAGAGTGTAGTCTCTTCTGGCTTCCCAGGTGTGTCTGCCCCTCTGAAGTTTTAGCTCTCCCTCCCACGGGATTTGGGTACAGGGAGATTTTGATTGGGTCCCTTCGGGATCCGGGTGGTATCTGGACCGCAGGGGATCTGCCTCTCGAGTGCCCCTATCTTCTGGTTCCCAGAGGACATATACAGTTTCCTCTTGGGCCAGGGATGTGGGCAGGGGTGGGCAGTATTAGTGGTCTCTTCTGCTCTGCAGTCTCAGGAGTGCCCACCTGTCCGGGCGGTGAGCTCTCTTTCCCAAGGACTTTGGGAGCAGGGAGCTGTGGGCCGGGATCAGCGAGGTTCCAGCTCCAGCTAAAAACCAGAAGTGTCCGGTCCCAGAGGAATTTTGCCTCTGTGTGTCCTGAGTCCACCAGGCAGGTCCCTTAGAGCAGAAAAGTTGGTCTTACCTGGGGTCCTGCGCCTGAAGTGGCTCCTGGGCGACTGCTTTTGAGCTCTCCCTGAGTGCGGCCGATAACTAAACTTCTAATCCGCCCGTCTCTACCACTGAGTGCTAAGATTCCGAGCTTGTGCCACTATACCCCGTTATGTGTGCCCTTTGAGGGATGGAACCTGAGGCTTTGTGAATGCGAGGTTAGCATCTTACCAACTGAGCTGCATCCTTCAGTCCAGTAGCCCTTCGTGTGCTAGTGCACAGCATGGGGAGCTTTCATGATTATTGGGGGGAAGTCATAGACTGTAGGGTAATAGAACCCCCTCACTGCATCTCTTGGAAGACACACCCTCGGCGCTCCACACCAGGAGCTAGAATCCCTAACTCAGCAGTATCTGACAGTGTGAGGATAGGAAACACAGGCCTTGAGTGAGTCACCAACCAGCTTATCATGATGAACCCAGCCCACTGTCATCCTCCGAGTGATGGATCTCCCTACTAAGGATACCACACCACTGTTCAGTCACCTTATCACCTGCTATATTTTCCCTCAGACCTCTGCTCCTCCACAATCCATCATTTTCTTAATGTTTTAGGGGGTGGGAATGCTCAAGACTGAGTTTCTCTGAATATCCCTGGCTGTCTTGGTACTTGCTCTGTAGACCAAGCTGGCTTTGAACTGAGAGATTCTCCTGCCTTGGCCTCCTGAGTCCTGGGATTAAAGTCATGTGACACCACTGCCTGGTATTTTTCTTAATCTTTAAAAATGTATTTATTGGGCTGGAGAAATGACTCAGCAGTTAAGAGCACTGACTGCTCTTCCAGAGGTCCTGAGTTCAATTCCCAGGAACCAAATGGTGGCTCACAACCATCTATATGGGGATCTGATGACCTCTCTTGGCTCTACAGTGGGTAAGTCTCAGGTATAGCAACACCCTGAAATTCAGAACTTTCTTTTGTTGGTGTGTGTGTGTGTGTGTGTGTGTGTGTGTGTGTGTGTTTGTGTGTTCTTATCCATTCATCTGTTGATGGACATCTAGGTTATTCAGTTTTCTAGCTATTGCGAATAGAATGGCAGTGAACATCTGATGTAGGATATAGAGTCCTTTGGGTAGATGCCCAGGACCAGTAAGGGGAGTCATAATGCAGTTCTAGCTCTAGCTGCTGCTAATTTTAACTAAAATCTCATGAACTGGGCCTGGAGAGGTGCCTCCATGATTAGGAGCACTGACTGCTCTTACAAAGGATTCAGGTTTGAGTCCTGGCACCCACAAAGTGGCTCATACTCTCTGTATCTACAATTTCAGGGGACCCAATGGCCTCTTCTCGTCTCTCTGGTCCCATGGTACAGGTGTATTTCTATACAACCTGGAACACACTTATACACATAAAATAAGAATGTTTAAAGTATCCTGTACATGGTAGCACACATCTTTAATCACAGCACTTGAGAGGCAGAGGCAGGCAGATCTCTGAGTTCAAGGCTAGCCTGGTCTACATAGTGAGTGCCAGGATAGCCAGGGCTATATAGTGAGACCCTGTTTCCAGACAAACAAACAAACAAGTAGTAAACGCTCACAAGCTGTAGCAGAAAGATGATGTTTTTGTAGTAATTTATAAGTTTTTAAGCTCTTTAATTTTATGACCAGAAATCTGTTAATGGCTGAAATCTATGGTTCTTTACTTTATACTTGGCAATATAAACAAACAACGGCATTTGTGCAGAAGGTTGGTTTTTTCCCTAAGTGTATGAGTGGATGTTTTTCAACATACCACATGCTTGTATTCTCACAGAAACCAGAAGAGGGTTCTAGATCCCCTGAATTGTAGTTCAGAGTTTAAACCACAGTGTGGTTGCTGGGAATCGAGCCCAGGTTCTCTGCGAGAGCAGCCAGTGCTCTTAATCTCTGAACCATCTCTCCATCCCCTGCACAAGTTAGTCAGATCAGGGCCAGGAAGATGGATGGTTCAGCAGATTAAATTGCTTGCTACCAAGTCCAAGGACCTACGTTTGAGTTCCCAGGCCTACATGGTGAAAAAAGCGGTTGTCGTATAACCTCCACGTGCATGGAGAAATCAATCTCAAACTAACCTGGAAACTTCCTCTCTGCCGGCTAGCTCTGACACTGCCAGAGAATGCTCTGGAGGCTGCGGAAGAAGAGTAGACATCGCTCTTGCCTTTTTGCTCTAGCTCTGTCCTCTCCTCCCACTCCCCCTCTCTCCCCATTCCCCTCCTCCCTCTCTCCATGTGCTCATAGCCGGCCTGTACTCCTTTACTTTCCACCCCCCTCCCTTTTTCTGTCTCTACTACCCTCTTAACTTCCCTCTCCATGCCCTGAATAAACTATTCTATAACTAAAAAAAAAAAAAAAAAAAAAGGAAGAAGAATAGACATCAGTGGTTTTGCCCAGCAGTGGCCACTGCATGCCACAAGGCTGACCTGCACAGGGAAGATGTGAACGCTGGCCTGACTGACAGAGGTGGTAACTGACTGTTTTCTGACTGGGTTTGAAGCCTGCTCCACAGAAGGGAGGTTCATGCCTGATACCATAATTCTGGCCAAAAGCCCATGGCTAGGGACATTGTACGCACACTCTAGGGTAGAACCTTCTGTTGTTATTTTTACTGAATGGTCACATTGCTAAATTGCCCTCTAAAAATTTTATATTTATATTTATATTTATATTTATATTTATATTTATATTTATACTCACAGACCTGGGCTGTGCTCAACCTTGGTCAGAGAACTCTGGATAAAGTGCTGAGAAGAGATGAACTGCTCAGCCCTTAATGGGACCTCTTTATGAACTCCCTGCCAAGGCTCAGGGACCGCCTCAGAAGAGGAGGTAATGAGGGGAAGGTGAGGAGGGTGTTGTGGAACGCTGTCTCCTGGACATGGAGCTGGAAGATGGGGAGGGCGCACATCTGTGGTCACCTGACACAGACCCGCGGATGATCAAGTCAGCCCAAATCCTCTCCAGGCCTCATGCCTTACTGAGGAACCATTCCGTTGACAGTGGCCGAGGGAGGGAGGATCGCTGTTCTTTGAGAGTGTGGTTTTCCATGCTCCAGCGGATGGCCTCACCCATGAGCTTATGGAAACCTAACTAGACATGGTGGCCTATTAAAAATAGGACATAAAGGCAGGCCGTGGTGGCGCAAGCCTTTAACCTCAGCACTCAGGAGGCAGAGGCGGGCAGGTCTCTGTGAGTTCAAGGCCAGCCTGGTCTACAGAAATTTCCAGTTCCAGGAACAGAGAAATCTTGTCTCACAAAACAAAACAAAATAAAACAAACATAAGGTTAGGAGGAGGTAGGTGTTGATGAGGATGCCAGCAGGTATTTTTTTTAATTCCTTTTTAAAGATTTATTTATTTAATGAATACGAATACATTGTACATTGTAGCTGTCTCCAGACACACCATTACAGATGGTTGTGAGCCACCATTGTGGTTGCTGGGATTTGAGCTCAGGACATCTTATGGGGTGAGTGTGTGTGTAGTTCTTTTTCCCTCTTTGTCTCTTTTTGGTGGAGAGAGGTTGAGACAGGGTCTCAACCTGTAGTTCTGGCTGGCCTAGAACTTCTTTGGTAGATCAGGCTGGCCTTGAACTTGTAGTGATCCTCCTGCCTCAACCTCCTGAGTGCTGGGATGGCAAATGTTGGGATGACACACACATTTTCTGCATCTGCAGCTATTAGCTAAGGTGAAGAAGACAAGTTCCGTAAGCCTCGAAGATCTAAAAACATTAGAAACTGTCTTCTTCAAGTTTTACCAAAGATAGATGAACATTCCAGTCTGGTTCTTTAGAGGTGGTTTGTGATAGAATGGCTTCAGGGTTTTATAGGAAACCACAAATTCAGCTGAGTACCCTATCTACTTGCTCAAACTTGTTTAACATTTGGTGGGAGATTCTTATTGCTCTGGATCCATTTCGGAGACCCAAAATAAGGTTACTTCCAAGTAGAAGCAGCTACCACACTGTACCTGCCTTGCATCTAAGGAGACATCATGGAGTTTTAGAAGGAGAAAACTGTCCCTTGTATGTGTCTGTGGAGGGATTGCTCAGAAGAGGAACGTAATTGCCTTCAGTCTGCTTAATGAGAGTTTTTCTAAAAATTATACACTATTTTGTACACATGCATGTGTGTGTGCCGGTGTGTGCATGGTGCGTTTGTGAAGGTCACTGCTTGTGAGAATATGCACTCTCCTTCCACCACACAGCCCAGGAAATCAAACCCATGTCATCAGGGTTGCCAGGAAGCACCTTTACCCGCTGAGCCATCTTACTGGCCCATCTTACTGAAATAAGCAGAGATCAAAACGTACCATTGAGAAGGACAAGTCAGGCCAGGCACGCACCATCAATCCCAGCACTCAGGAAGCAGAGGCAGGCCGATCTCCAAGTTTGAGGCCGCAGTGAGTTCCAAGCCAGCAGGGATACATAACAAGACCCTCCCTTAAAATAAAATACAAAATAATGAACCAATAGTTGAATACAAGAGAGGAGGGGAGGGAGACAAGGAGGGACAAGTCTGGGTTTGAGAGATGGCTCACTTCCTCTTCTTTCCAAGGACCCGGTTGAGTTCCCAACACCCACATGGTTCACAAGTGCCTGTAACCCCAGCTTCAAGTGCTCTCTTCTGGTTTCCAGGGACAGCACAGACACCGCGCACACATAGTACACATATATATATTAAATAAATAGAGGAGGGAGTGAAGGGGGAGGGGTGGAGAAAGAGAGGCGAGTCTGTCAGTCCCCAGCACAAGCTTTTCACTTTTCCACTTTGGTTTCATTCCGTATTCCAAAGCAGATTATTTATAAACCACCGTCTGTCCCATGAGCTAAACAGACTTTTTCGATGGATGTTCTCCAAGGTGCCTGCATTCCTCTGAAAAAAACCTCATTCCCTCGCCCCTAAAAATTGCTTATGCTGGGGAAGAAAAGGAGTAAGGAAGATAGAAAACGCAGCCACCCATTCTAAACAAGCGCGTGTATTTTTTTCATTCTTTCTATCAGAAACATCTATGCCTGTTTATAGAAAAATGTGAAACGTATAATTATTTCATACTTTGAAATGGTACTACTTTCTCAGGGAATGTGGTTTTGCAGGACTCTGGCAGTTGGGACGAGGTTCACCAAACGTCTCCAAAGGCCTGACTTCACTCTTGAAAGAGAATAAAGAGTAAAACAAAATTAGAGGATCAGCAATTACTTCAGAGCAAAGCAGTAGCCCACACAGTCGCTAAAGATATTCTGGGATAGTGTTTGGAGATGTCAGCACTTTACATTTAAATATTTTTTGGTGTTACTAATGTATGTGTATGTCCACGCACCACAGCATGCGTGTGAAGGCCGGGGGACTGACGCATGGGTAGTTCCCTCCTTCCACTGTTGGGGTTGCATTCAAGCTGTCAGGCTTGCTTGGCAAGTACTCTATCAGCTAAGCCATCTCAAGGCCCCTTAAAGAGGGCTTTTGTTTTTTTTCTGTCTCCTAAAGTCATTGTGCACTTTCCCCTTTATCCAATAATGGCATTCATTGTTTGGTGAGAGCAGACACTGTCTACAAAGACATTAATGGAAGGAAGGTCTGAGTCAGTTTTATCTTCACACCTGCCAAACGGATCTGAAACCACAGGGCTCTGGATCTGGATGGGCTAAGCCTTTGAAAGAAGAAATGGTTTTGTTTATAATCCAAAGCAGGCTTGCTTGCAAAGCTTAAATCATATTGGAGGATTGAAGTTTTAGGCTTGAGAAAACCGTGCCACAGAGGAAGGACAATGATGTGACTCACAGACAGCACCCCCCCCAACCCCCATCCCCTGCAGGAAAACCAAAGCAATGTTTCCTGGGCTGAGAGGGAGAAATGAGAACAGGGAAGAGTGAACAGAGCTGAAGTGCCTAAGAGGGGCCCACTCCTAAGGCGTTGCTGGTCAAACCCTCAGAGACCGGGTGGGCAGAAGGTTCGGCCATTAGAGCAACTGTTTTGCCCTTTCCCTGTACCAGCTGAACACAGCACATCACTGGGATCAGCCTCAGAGGGTTAGAAATGGCATCTGGTGGATGGATCTTACACTTGGAGAGCCTGAGTGAGTGTCCTTGGTCTGTGGGACCCAGATGGATGAGACCTTTGAGCTCCTGGGGCAGCCTGGGGTGGGACAGAGCAGAGGACATACACACCACATGTGCTGAGAGGAGGGGAGAGACACCACAAATCTTGCAGGAGAAGAACTTGGATTCCAAAGAGTTGAAGGGGTTGCATCTTTCCAGAGAAAGTCATGAACTATCAAGGGAAGTCATAAAGTAACATGGACCACAGATGCAGAGGCTCAAGGGAGCCTGAAAGACTGAGAAGGTACATCGAGGTTTGAAGGACCATCTTCATTGTTGACTTTGAAGTGGAGCAGCCTGGGAGACTTGGCCTTGGAGGAAAGAAGGCCAGCCACACAGGTCTGGGAGAAACGGGCTTAGTTGCCCATAGCCTTTTTCTTTTCTTTTCTTTTCCCACGTGGAAAGGTTTAATGAGAGAAGAAGAGTAGAAGAGGAGAGGAGTAGAGGCCGCCATAAGCACTCGGAGGGAAGGGGGGAGGGGAATGGGGAGAGAAGGACAAAGGAGGGGAAAAGGGAAAGAACAAGGAGCAAAAGCCCATAGCCTTTTTCTAGCCAGCCAAGGATCCTGTCTTTAGGAGAAGGAGATTCAAGTTGAAGAATCAGCTGTGCTTTCTGTTGCTGTTAAGGAAAGACAGGGGCCGGGGGATGACTTTGTGGGTGAAGTGCTTTCCCTGTGTTTGGATCCCCAGCACTCACATAAAATTTTAAGCAGGGGTAGTGTGAGCCTGTAATTCTACCATAGAAAGGTAGCAATGGGGAAGAGGGGGCAGTTAGGAGAGAGACTTCTAGAGTTTGCCAGCCAGCTAGCTGAGTCCGATGGCTGAGTTCCAGTTCCAGTGACACTGCTTTAGAATAATAAAGTGGAAAGCAATTGAGGAAGACCTCTGGCCTTCATATACATGCACAGGTATGTGTGCCTATACACATATGCACACAGCCACACAAGGGGAAAGATGGTGGCTTATCCCTGTTAATATAAAGTGAGGACTGGGTTTACCAGGGCCAGGCTTTGAAGGAATGCTACATTAATGGAGTAAGAAACAAAGCAAGGGCTGGAGAGATGGCTCAGAGGTTAAGAGCACTGACTGACTGCTCTTCTTGAGGTCCTGAGTTCAATTCCCAGCAACCACATGGTGGCTCACAACCATCTGTAATAGAACCTGATGCCCTCTTTTGGTGTGTCTGAAGACAGCTACAGTGTACTCATATATATAAAAAAAATCTTAAAACAACAACAACAACAACAAGAAATAACAAAACAAGACCCTAGCACAATATGGTAGCATACAACACACATCTACCTGGGGTCCTCCAAACGTTGTATGGAGCCTTTTCCCTCCGCGCATCAATGGAGTTCTTTCTGATTTGTAGTTGAACTTCCCAAGGGCTGGTGGTAGCCAGGGAAGGAGAGTGAGCCACCAAGGAGGTGATGTGAGAATTTTACTTGAAGCCAAGGGTTCCTCAGTGAACCTGCAGGGCTTGTGAAAAGAGAAAGGAGTCTTCAAACATTCCACAGAGGCCTCCAGGGAAGTGGGTTAGAGCAAATGTTTTTGTGGGGCTCACACAATGTATTAGGAGAAGTGAATCTGCAATTTGGGACTGATGCTTGGAATGTTTAAGCCAAGGTTTGTTTTCTTTCCCAAGAAAATTGCTGGCTGATTGCAGTTGATCCATTAGAATGTTATACATTGCTCTTGGGAACAACTGGTCTAACCTAGTACAAAAAAGGAGATTGAAGGTCTAAACTCTCTCTCTCTCTCTCTCTCTCTCTCTCTCTCTCTCTCTCTCTGTGTGTGTGTGTGTGTGTGTGTGTGTGTGTAGCTCTCTGTGTAGATTTATTATGTGTGCCTGTGTATGTTCCCTAGGGCTTTTGTTTCAGATAGTGTCTCACCATGTTGAACAGGTTGACTTTAGAAGAACCTCATGAATATCTGGGGCTAGATGTGTGCACCTTGACACAGCTGTGCGTTTTTAATTAAATTCAGGGCTGGCACACTTGCCTGAAAGTGTTTGAAGTTTATGATTAAAATGACTCAAGTGCAAAGATATTTTAACTCTGCTATTATGTCGGTGAAAAACAGAAAGCCCCCGATCCTACAAGTTGTGGAAATTTTCACCCTGCCCCTTTAAGAAAATGTAGCCACCTCTAGTTTAGACTTTCTTTTGGAAAAGCAACCAGGATTCATATTTAGTTAATTCAGAGCCTACTTTAGACACTCCTCAGTAATTCTTCCCCACCATACCTCAGGCTGAGTTCAGGCGTCAGGCAGCAGGTGGTACAGGACACCACCTAGTTCTGCACTGAGGAGGGAAGTCCTTTTACCTTCTACCCTCTGCCCCTTGCTGGCTTCCACTAAGGTACTTTCTCTGCTGTGGGCGCCATTTGCTGCTGGGATTGCTATCTCCTGCCCTGAATGCCTCCCGTACTTGCCTTGTGCCTCTTGCTTAGGGGTGTAGGCCCTCCCAGATTAAGTCCAAGCCTTTGGTATCCTCAGGTCTTCACAGTAGTTGTGGACCCCACCCAAAGGCACCAAACCTATGGTAACCAGCCAAGCAGAGATGGCTGGTACTCTAAAGTTTAAACACTGTGTCCTTCCCCGTGGTCATCAGACGATTGAAACAATGGGCCCCAATAAACTGGAATACCGCCTGAACCTCATGCTGGGAGAAGAGAAAGTCTAAAGCCAGGGCCAGCCAGAGGGGAAAAAAAATCAGGAAAGAGATTCGCAGTTTGTCAGACTGTGATCTGGGAGAGATGAGGGGGAACAGCCGGTGTGGGGGGTGGGGGCACCACAGTCTGCCCCAGACTGATTGCTTAGCTTGGCCCCTACTTAAAACTGAACCTTATTTCAGGATCCCAAGGTAAATGCGAAGGGCTCACTAGATTTCTTTGTCCGTCTCAGTGTGACCACATTGAATAAAAATCTCGTCTTTCTGTTTTCCACTATTAATTGGGCTGCTTTTATTGGCTTACTGAGGACGGTTGGCAAAGCAAGGCTTGTTGAGGCGCGGTCTGGGGCCTCAAATGCAGTAACACTTATCTAGGATACTCAGGACCCTTGGAAGCTCACAAGCCCCAGCTACATTCCTTTCTGTTCGCCCACCCTCCTCCCGCTCTGCTGTTCTGTTTGCAACCCCCCTCCGGTGTGGTGTGTTTTTCCAAGTCCGCAGACAGAAAGAATGTTTGAGCTGCCTCTCCTCTAAGGTTCCCTTTCACCCAGCTGGAGAATTCCACCCTCCTGGCCTTCTCCCTAGGCTCCTCCTCCCTAACCAGGAAGGGCTTTTATTGCCTTTTTGTGTGACAGGAAATTGCAATGACCTCATGTCGTATGGTTTATATTAAAAACCATACTATACCATGCCTCAGATCGAGATATTTGAGGCTATTTCGTAAGTTTGAGGCAGAACAAGGGGCCCCTTCTTATCAACCCGCAGGCCCTGGGCCTGTTTGTGCAGCGAGTTATTCTTGCCCTCACCCCATCCCCCTCTCAGCTCCGGAGCTTGCCGCTTGCAGGTCACATGATCTGTAAACCCTAGCTAGGTCCATCCCCCTGAGACACCAGCGTGAGCTGGGCCTGGAGAAGTCTGGCTATTTTCTGAGCTAGAGAGGAAAGTGGTGGGGGCTGCGGCGCTCCACTGCGGATCCAGCTTCCACCCAGGATCATCTCTCAGCCTCTCCGGTCTTGCTGTGATCGGTTTCTGAGAGAACTTCAGCGTCTAGTTTGCTTTCTCGCTGACTCCATTTTGTACATCTGATTATCTGCTCAGTATTTCACCCCCCATCCCCCCAGGTTTTTGTTGTTGCTGTTTTGAGACAATCTACTGGATCCCAGGTTGGCCTCAAATTCACTTGGTAGCAGAGGGTGTCTTTGAGGTCCTGATCTCCTCTACCTCCTGAATGCTGAGGTTACAGATGTGCATTACCGTGCCTGGTTTATATGGTGCTGGAAATTGAATCCAGGGCTTTGTGCAAACCAGGCAAGCACTCACAGCTAAGCTCTTCCTCCTCCCCCTCCTCCTCCCCCTCCTCCTCCCCCTCCTTCTCCTCCGCCGCCTCCTCCTCTTTTTCTTTCTTTTTTTTTTTTTTTGAGACTGAGTTTCTCTCTGTATCCCTGGCTATTCTGGAACTTGGTTCCATAGGCTGCCTCTGTCACCTGAGTGCTGGGATTAAAGGTGTGTGCCACCATTGCCTGGCTCACTGAGGGTTCTAGAAGTGTTTTCTTGGTTAGAGTTTAATGGAGAGCTGACTTTGAAGACCTTTACTTCTGAAATGAAGTTCTAGAGGAAAAGAGTAATTCTTTGCATTCCTGTTATAAAAACCCTGGAACAGTTGAAGCCGTTGAAAAACAGTGATGTTTAAACTAGAGGAAAAGTCATGAGCAAGAAATACAAAAATCAAAAGCACATAAACATATTTCAAAACTTCTTACTACCAAAGCCCCAAAGGTACTGTGTCCGTCATACTGCTTTAGAGGCAGCCATTTTGTTGGTCTATCTGCTCATGTGCAGAGCTCTCAGCTGTTACAGGCTTGTGACTATTTTGGTCCTGTACAGCCACATCAGATCCCCAGTTACCAGTTTTTAAGCTCTGTCCTATCTGGACAGTTTATATTGGAACAATATACATTAGGTGCTCAAGTAACAGCCTCGTAGTGAGACGTACAGGCTGATGTTTTAGACCTACCTTCCTAACAGTATCTGAATATCCTTACTTTATGTAACCCATATCCCTTCACTTATAGCAATTGAATTTATGTTATTGCTATTATAATTATAATAATTACTATAATTATCTTGGTCTTTTGAGACAGGGTCTCACTACATAGCCAAACCTAGCCCAGCATTTACTTGTGATCCCTAAAACTCAGTCTTCTGAGTATCCAGAGTACAGGCAGATGGTGCCATGTCTGGTTCTCATTCATATTCATTCTCTCTCTCTCTCTCTCTCTCTCTCTCTCTCTCTCTCTCTCTCTCTCAATACAGGGCTCTTTCACGTAGCCTTAACTGTCTTGGAACTCACTATATAGATCAGGCTGAAGAGTGCTGGGATTAAAGGTATGTGCCACCACGATCTAGCTTTCTTTTGCTTTTTGGTTTTTTTTTTAAGCAACTAAAATTAATAGCATGAGTAACTTTTGTAGTGGAATAAAGGTAGGAAAAATAAGTTTGGGTTTCCATTTTTTTCTTTTTTTAAAAAAGATTTATTTACTTATTTTATGTATGTGAGTACACTGTCACACATACATACACAGAAGAGGGCATAACAGAAGAGGGCATCAGATCTTACTACAGATGGCTGTGAGTCACCGTGTGGTAGCTGGGACTTGAACTCAGGACCTCTGGAAGAGCAGTCCGTGCTCTTAACCCCTGAGCCATCTCTCCAGCCTTCTTACTTTATCATTTTATACATATTTATTGCAACATCCAGGCTGCCTCTAAAATGACTCTGCATCATCCTCACTGCCTTCCTACTTGGTCATCCCACACTAAGTAAACTGGTCCAATGCTTTCTCTCCTCCAGGCTCCCAGGCTCTGCATCTCCCCTTGGAGCAGCTACTATAACAGGCCTCAAGAACTTAGCACTTCTGACTCCATGATGGAAGTACCATTCATGCCATAAAGCTCAGCATGCAGACAATGCCACCTGCAGAAATGAAAACAAAGACCGAATCCATCAAAGCCCTAAGTGTGCCAACCTGGCATTTTAGCGTCTATAGTTTCACTTCTGGCTAACTGTTTTTGTTAACTAAAGTATGTCAAAACCAAGATATGGGTTTTTTTGTGTGCTTGAAAGCTCACTCTGAGAAAGGCTCAGGCTACACTGGAATCTTGAACAGCCAGTGTAGTTGGGGCAGGTTAATAAAACCTTTCTATTGGCTTAAACCCATGGCCAAATAGTCATCTCTGGTGGATACCCCAAAATGCTACCAGTGCGTCAAGCACAATGCTAAGGATTCTCTGCTCTCAGGAAATCCATATCCTAGTCACTCCAGTGGGGAGTGTCTGATGCTGTGTGGAAAAGGGGGCCCCTAGTCATCCCAAGGAGGAGCAGGGCTTGACTAATCAACTGGTACCTCAAAGAAACCTAAGTGAATTATATACTCCACATCTCCAAATGTAAAACAATATGGGTTCTACTACTTCTCAAATCTTACCCATGAGAAAATGTATATTCACGGCTGTCCGAAGGCTAATCTTGGTTGTCAATTTACATCGAGAATTAACTAAAACCCAAGTAGATGGCCACTGCTGTGAAGGATTTTCTTGATGGGATCATTTGAGGTAGGCAGACACACCCCAAATCTGTCATACCTTGTGGCAGCTGACATAAAAGGACATGGAAGGAAGCTTTGTTTTTTGCCTACTTTCCTTACTCTGGATGGTAAGCTCATCTACTCTCTGCTGGGGTGTTGCTGCAGCAGTATTAAAGCCTACTTCTTTGGGATTTCAACACAGACTGAAGAGCAGCTGAGACACCCAGCCTTGAGGACTGAACAACCAGGTTCTTAGCCTTTCTGTCAAGAGACAGCCATTGTTGCTCTACTCAGAACACTGTAAGCCACTTTAATAAAATTCTAAGAATTCCCTTTTGATATATGTGTGTACACATGCATTTTTTTATTAAATTACTTTATTTATCCCAAATGTTGCCCTTCTTCCCCCCTCCCAGAGTTCTTCATACCATCCCCTCTCCCCTTTGTCTTTGAGAGGGTGCTCTCCCACCCCTCACCCCTTCACATATATATTATACACATATAAATCTGAAATCTGATTTTCTCCTCTTATGTAATAACTCTTCATTTCAACCTACTGGGATACTACTTGACAGTCAAAATCAGATATGACACCATCCAAAAGTCTCTTAATATTCTGGAATTGCTCTTAGCTCTAGAGGATATCTTGTTTACATTTTGACTTCATAGCACACACTGAAGGTGAGTGTGCTGGTATGCACCTGTCTTCCCAGTTATCCAGGAAGCTGAAGCAGGAGGATTAAGAGTTCAGTTCCAAATCTGCCTGGACAACATAGAAAGAAAAGCATAAATGTTTAAAACTTAGAAATAAATATCTATAAGCCAGGACTAGTGATATATACCTTTAATTACAATCTGGAGTCAGAGGCAGGTGGATCTCTATGAGTTTGAGACCAGCCTGATCTACATAGTAAGTTCTAGGACAACCAGAGATATATAGTGAGACCTAGACTTGAAAAAAAAAGATTTATGTAAATAAAAAAATAGAAATATTGCTAAGTGGTGGTGGTGCACATGTTTAATCCAAACACTGGGGAGGCAGAGGCAGATAGACCTCTGTGAGTTCAAGGGCAGCCTGGTCTACAGAGCAAGTTCCAGTACAGCCTCCCCACCCCCTCCCAATTAAACCACAAAATGAGAATTATAAAGCCCTATGTTGCTTTGAAATATAGATTCTTAAATTCATATCTCTATTAGACGATAAGGTCATTCTTGCATTGTCTACATTTTGATTTGGTCACAAGCGCCCTAGTGCTGCACTAGACAAACACTATTCAAGAGTTGAGCTGGTGAGAAGACAGAATCTCCATCTAGTGGTCAAACTGGAAAACAGCATGCCGCTTTGTGCTTACCTAACACAATTCTGAAACAAACCTGGAAATGGCAGCAAAACTTAACAAAAACTGATACGGTAGGTTCCTTCACTCTGGGCCTATTTCTTGAACTTCTTTTTTTAAAAAGATTTATTTATTTACTTTATGTACATGAGTACATTGTAGCCGTCTTAAGACATACAAGAAGAGGGCATCAGATGGGATCAGATTTATTTTATATATGTGAGTACACTGTCACTGTATTCAGACACAGAAGAGGCATTGGATCCTATTCCATACGGTTGTGAGCCACCATGAATTGGGCTCAGGACTTCTGGAAGAACAGTCAGTGCTCTTATCCATTGAGCCATCTCTCCAGCCCCCTTCCTTGATCCTGCTGCCTCTGCTTCCCAGTTAATGCAGTGGCTGAATCTAGGGCTTTGTGATTACTACACAAGCAGTCTACCAATTGAGTAGTGTCCCCAACCCCTAGGTTTACTTAAAGAAAAAAAAATCAAATGTAGACAAGTGTCTGTAACTAGTTTCTGATTCAAAACTGGAGAAAGATGATCTCAGGCTTCTGTGAGGAAACAGGAGCCTAACCAGTTTATCATACAGTTTTATCATAACATGGCCTTTGTCTCTGTGGAGCTGAGTAGGCCAAGCTGATTTGCATACAGGGTAGCCCACTCCCACTGTGCTCTCTGAGAGATGTCTGGAGTATGGACAATGCTCTGTGGTCTTGCATCTGGTTTGGGAACCCACAGGATAACACTGTGAATGGCAAGAGCCTTTTGAAACCTCAGCCCTCTGAGCTGTGACAAACTTCTCCCAACATCGTCCAGTACAGCCACACCTCCTAAGCCTGCCCAAACAGTTCCACCAACTGGCACCAAGCATTCACATATAGGAGCCTATGGGGGCCATTCTCATTCAAATCAGCAAGGCTGTTTCACTCTGGTTTGACAGAGTGAAGATCCTCTGGTTTGGTGTAGGCAGAACTTTGGGATGTAATTCCATCGTGGTTTTGTTCAGGTTTCCTTGGCTACTTGAAGACTTGTGCTCCCACTTGGGTTTTTTTTTTTTTTTTCCTTTTCTTTTTTTCGGAGCTGGGGACCGAACCCAGGGCCTTGCTTGCGCTTGCTAGGCAAGCGCTCTACCTCTGAGCTAAATTCCCAACCCCGTGCTCCCACTTGTATTTCAGGATGTTTTCTTCAGTTATGCCAAGGTATTAAAGTCAACACTGTTACACTTAGGCCTAAACTTTTTTTTAATGTCTGGCAGCATTTTGATTTTATAAAATTAGGTGCTGTCCCAACACTTGGCATACAAATTTACATCATTATGGTTTTCTTCAAGTAACATTAAATATATTTTGCTTATTCCTTCCTATTTATCTGGTAAATCTGATAGTTTTATGGTATTAGTGATAGTTCTTATTCCTCATTGGTACATCTCTTTTCTAGTGGAATTTATTCACATTCTCAATGATAGTGTTTTCTAAAGTCTTTCTCTTTTAGGAATAGGATTCTTTTAAACATTTGTTGCATTTCTGGGCCAGTGGTCATGCATGAGTTCCCTTAATTTATTCTTAAAATGGGAGCTCTTCGCCTCTCCTTCAACTGCAGAAGCCCTGCTGGCTACAATAATCTTGGTTGGTAGTTATTTTCTTTCAGGAGCCAAAATGCTTAACCCATGCCCTCCTGGCATTTAAGAGTTCTGAGAAATCTTCTGTTAATCTGATGTATTTGCCTTTGTTACTTGGCATTTCTACCTTATAGATGGTTTAACATTCCTTGTCCTGTATTTTTAACAACTTAACAATAATATCTCACAGTGATGTACTTTTATAGTCATGTGTATTTGCAGTTCAGAATACTTCTTGTCCAAGATTTGGGGAGTTTCCTGCTATTACTCTACAGAGGAGGTTTTCTATGCCCCCAAACTGTATTTCTTCTCCCTCAAGTATTTCAATGATCCGAATAGTTGAATTTCTAAAGGGTATCTCAAAGCTCTTGCATTTTCTCTTCATGCTGTTAAAAAAAATTCTCTTTTGTTCTTTCTGTTGGACACTGACAAATTGAAAGATCTGTCTTCAAGCTCTGTTAGTTTTTGAAGGAGGAATGCAGGTCCTTGTGCTCACAGATAAGCACCAGGGAAACCAGGAATGTTAAACACACACAGCTGTCTCTTGAGAGAGCGATGAAGAACCGTCTTCTGTCCAGAGAGCTGGAAATAGACGTTAAGCCCTGTGACCTCTGCCCTATCTTCACAGCCAGGCGACAGTGGCTCTCCCAGGCTCTTATCTTGAGCTTGTCTCCATCTAGAGCTCCCTCCCCAGATCCCTTATCAAGAGCCTGTTTATGCTGAGCCTGCTTCTTCAGTTAATCTACAGAACCTATCTTCATGGAAGATGTCATTTGTGCTTCACAAGGGTTTTGATGTAGTCATGTCTTAAGCGTTGATGTACACATGGGATTGAGTTAATTAAAACCAGGAAACTTTCCCCCAATTGTTCTGTGCTTAAATATGTCTAGAATTGAGACGGAGAGAGGGGAGAAGCATTTAAAAAAAAAATATGTCTAGAATTAAGGACCCAGCACCAGACTCTTCTTTTCATGAGACATGGTTCCTCTTTGAAGCTGAGCAGTGACCTCTCTGCTTTGGACAGTCCTAAAGCAAATCCTACAGTGGAGTTCTCAACTCGATCTTGGCGTTTAAAGCTGCATCTTGTGGGAAGGTTTCTCTCCCTTCCTTCCTTCCCTCCTTCCCTCCTTCTTCCTTCCTTTCTCTCTTTTTAAAAATTGTTTGTGTAGCTTATGAATGCACGCAACTGTGCTATACTGCACCCTGTATGCGTGGAAGTCACAGAACCACTTGGGGGAGTCAGTCCTCTCCTTTACTGTGGGTCAGAAGACTCAAACCCAGGTCATTAGGCTTGGAGGCAGGCGCCTCTCCTTGCTGAGCCATCTTGCCAGCCACTGCGGCCATACACTAGGAATAGGATAGAATGAGAAACAGTTTTGTTTTTGTTTTTTTTTTTTCAGTACAACAAGCTCTATGTTGGAAGTATTTACACTAAATTCTTCTTGAAAACTGCGTTTCTCCTTCCTTGACTCATGTGTCCTTCCAATATTTTCTCATAGGCAGCTAAGAAGATGCAAATTAGTCATCATTAAACTTGAAAATTTCCTTTGACTAGATCCACAAGTTCATCATGTTACTGTCGGGATCAGCTTTATTCATTACTACTTTTTGTTGTTGTTGTTTGTTTTTTGAGGCAGGGTTTCTTTGTGTAGTCCCGGCTCTCCTAGGACTCACTCTGTAGACCAGGCTGGCCTTAAACTCAGAGATCTGTCTGCTTCTGCCTCCTGAGTGCTGGGGTTGAAAGTTGGTGTCACCAAGCTTGGTTTTCATTCTACTATCTTAAAGCACAGATGGACATCTTCCCTGTCTGCAAGAACAAGGTATGAAATCATCTGTAAGCACCACAACGCACTTCGGATACTAATTTAGTTTAGTAATCTACTGACATGTGAAAAACCCCTCAGATGAGCTGTCATTTCCTGGGTCTTGTGGGGTTATTGAAGTAGTAGCTGCAAACATCTAGAGGTCTAGGTGTATGAAGATACACATTTGTAAAGGCATCGGATGATGAAATGTTACCTCCCTTCCCAGCTACTGCCACATTGCTCTGTTGTTGTTGTTTTAAAACTGGGGCTTCTGTATCACCGACAGCCAAGGATGACGTGGAATTTCTCATTCCTTTACTTCTAGCCCTCAAGGTGTGCATCATCAGGACCATGCAAGATTGACGCAGTGCTGTGGATGGAACCCGCGGCTCTGAGCGCATGAAGCAAGCGCTGCAAAGTAAGCTACGTTGACCACCTTTTTTTTTTTTTTTTCTTTTTAGACATGATAATCTGCTAGTCAATTTTCTAATTAATTTTTCCTTCCCTTACAAAACTGAGTTCAGGTTTGTCTATGTTACTTATTCATAGGCATTCCTAGAACTTCAAATAAGCCGAGAATCCATGTAAAGGAATGTAACCATATGCATAGAGACTGGGGAGATGCTTGCTATGTAAGCATGAGCATCTGAATTCAGCTCTAGCAGCCATGTGATCGGGGGTGAACACATCATACACACATGTACACACACATTTGTGCACACAAGTGCATATACTACACATACACACAATTTTAAAAGTAAACATTTCTATTTTTATGCACTATCTCCTTGTTTAAACAACTGCGGACGACTACAGCCTGAGAGTAAATGATTAAAATGTTAAAAGGACGGCTTTAATATCGAATAGAGCTCGTGGATGGATCTGAAATTTGCTTCAATAGTCTGGAGAACATGGTAAGGTATGTTAACATGTAAGTGTAATGAGGTTATCCGTTCATAACTATTAAGCTGAGTTAAGGCTACATGAAGGTTCTCCTTTTAATTTTCATATTCATCCGAATTTTCCATATAAAGTTTAAAAATTACTTGTAGATTATTGAGGCTGAAGAATATTATAAAAAACTGTAATGTTGCTATAACTATGAGTTAATTTGTATATCATTTCTACATCTCCTAGTTATTTTAGAGCAGTGGTTCTCAAACTGTGGTCATGACCCCTTTGGGGGTCAAATGACCCTTTTATAGGGGTTGCCTAAGACCATCAGAAAACACAGATATTTACAATTTATAGCGGTAGCAAAATTACA
Source organism: Rattus rattus (assembly GCF_011064425.1). Taxonomy (NCBI): domain Eukaryota; kingdom Metazoa; phylum Chordata; class Mammalia; order Rodentia; family Muridae; genus Rattus; species Rattus rattus. The sequence goes on along the minus strand of NC_046161.1, from coordinate 66,961,646 downwards.
GTAAACAAGACTTGTATAATGGTGAATAATGATTAATTAACTAATTAATTTTGATTTGTTTTTTGTTTTTTGTTTTGTTTTTTTCTTCAAGACAGTTTCTTGGTGCAGCCCTGGCTGTCCTGGAACTCTGTATAGAACAGGGTGACTTCAAACTCGGAAATCTGACTTCCTCTGCCTCCAGAGTTATAATTAAAGATGTGCCATATACTCAGCTAACTAATTTTTAACTATTTCTGCCAATATACGAACAGCTCTTCCTCTTTTTCTTCTTTTCTTGCTTTTCTCCTTTCCATTAGGGAATACAGAAATGTCTCGCATGGCCAAAGTGACCTTGCTCAAAGCTGAGAACACGAGACAGTTCATTGCATCACGTCTCTTCCCGGAGGCCCCGATTTAGGCAAAATGCCAGTGCTTGCACTGCCCTGAGCTATAGTTAGCAGTCGGAGAAATCAACAGGAGGCTGGGAGAATATGTTTTCAAAACTAAATGGAAATCAATTAGAAAATGGCTTGCTTTAAACCCAAAGTCCCAGGAACATTTCAAGTGATGCCTGTTACAGTAAATGTGAGGTGTAAGTAGATATTTATGGATGGCAATATAGAAAGAACTTCTTAGCTACCTTCAACTGTCTCCTTTTCATTGCTGTGCTGGCCTTTTACTCAATTTACTCACCTGTCCATACACCATTCCTCTGCTAAAGACAGGAATGAGTCCATTTTTTGAGACATTATTAGGTTTCAAAGCACCAGGAATCACCAAATACTAAGCTAAGCACTTGTAGACCATTTCCGAGAGAGTCAAACTTAGAAGGAGTTTTGTAGTTAGAGGCTCAGGAGAACCTGGCTCCCTGAGGTGGGGAAGGGGTTACAAAGAATCGGAAGGAAATAGTTTCTTATTTTGTGAGTCCATCCAAAGCCTCAAACTTGGAGTGAGTTAACTGGATTCTTCATAGTGCTCAATGACTTTCTATTCCCAAGACCACCTATCCAGAGAAGATAGAAGGCAGGAGCTGATCTGATTGTTAAAGTCAAACACAGGCCTACATTGAGTCTTCCTGGAAAAATGACAGCACTTATACAAAAATTAACAATATACTTAAGGGGTTGAGGATTTAGCTCAGTGGTAGAGCGCTTGCCTAGCAAGCGCAAGGCCCTGGGTTCGGTCCCCAGCTCCGAAAAAAAAAAAAAGAAAAAAGGAAAAAAAAAAAAAAAAAAAAAAAAAAAAAAATCTTAAAAAAAAAAATGGGGCTGGGGACTTAGCTCAGTGGTAGAGCGCTTACCTAGGAAGCACAAGGCCCTGGGTTTGGTCCCCAGCTCCGAAAAAAAGAACCAAAAAACAAAAACAAACAAAAACAAAACAAAAAAACAAAACAAAACAATATACTTAGATAGGACAAATTCACAGTTTGGACTGCATTATGTGGACTCAGTCATCAAATTAAAAACACAAATAAAACACTGACATTTCTTTCAGTCTGAAGATGTTCTCAGACTTATTCAGTAAAATGGTAGCTTAATCAAAGATTAGCTTAATGCAAATATTTAGCCTCCGCCCAGAAAGACCATATGGTTATTGTCGTATCAGTTAAAAATTCTGTTAAAAGCAGTAAGGGTGACCATCTGCTGAGGCTGGCAAAGAAAGGAACATATTTCAAAATGCAAACACATCCAAATTTCCCCCTGCTGATCTGCAAGCAGGCATCTTGGCTGTGGATGATTGGGATTAAGTAAGCTTGAGGTCTTAGACAATGCTCATTCTACTTACTTGCTATTACAGAGATCAGTTTTTAGCTTAATACTCTTTCCACCGACTCCACAGTCTTACTTTTCTACTGTTGTGACAAGACATCATGACCAAGGGACTTATAAAAGAAAGCATTTAATTTGGGATTCACTGTCATGACCATCATGTCATGGAGCATTGCAGCAAGCAGGCATGGTGCTGAAGAAATCCCTGAGAGGTCACATCTGATCTACAAGCACAAGGGGGAGGAGGGAGGGAAGGGAGGATGGAGGGAAGGAAGGAGGGAGGGAAAGAAAAAAGGGAGGAGGGGAGAGGAAGAAAGGGAGAGAGGAAGAGAGGGACAGAGGGGGAGGGGAGAGAGAGAGAGAGAGAGAGAGAGAGAGAGAGAGAGAGACAGACAGACAGACAGACAGACAGACAGGGGGGGGGTGGTGCTAACAAATGGCATAGACTTTTGAAACCCCAAAGCAATACACACCTCCACCAGCAAGGCCACACCTCCTAATCCTTCCCAAACAGTTCTAACAACTGTGGATCAAAATATATGAGCTTATGGGGGACATATTCAAACCACCACTTCTCTCTCTCTCTCTCTCTCTCTCTCTCTCTCTCTCTCTCTCTCCACACACACACACACACACACACACACACACACACACACACACACACACATACACACGCTCTGTGTGCAAGTTTAGGTGCATCACTTGCATTCAGGCATTCAGATATTAGAAAGCTACGTTGGATCTTCTGAAACTGGGGTTACAGATATTTGTAAGCCACCATGTAGGTGCTGGGACCTATACCCAGGTCATCGGTAAAAGCATTAATCAGTCTTAACACTGAGTCACCTCTCTAGCCTTCTTTGTGCCCTTGTTACTGGAGTTATTAGTTATTAGGCCTGTGTTTTGATGTGACACACACCTTTAGCCCCAGTACTTGGGAGGCAGAAGCAGGCAGGTTTCCTTGAGTTTGAGGCCAGTCTCTCTCTCTCTCTCTCTCTCTCTCTCTCTCTCTCTCTCTCTCTCTCTCTCTCTCCCTCTCTCTCTCCCTCTCCCTCTCCCTCTCCCTCTCTCTCTCTCTCTCTCTCTCTCACACACACACACTCTTTGTGTCAAAAAACAAAAAACTTAGTTCAGTGAGAACAGGGATATATGAAGATATATTGTCCATACAGGGCAAAATATTGTTATAAGCACCTAAATCTGATACTACTGGAGACTTCTTAATGCCAGAGGTAGAGATTGGTCAAGGCTTTCCCCTCAGATGGTAGTTGAGTGATTTAAAGAAAAAATATTTTTTCTCTTTGGAGAAATTAAGAAAAAGAAAAAAAAAGTCAGGGTCTTACACATCCCAGGCTACCTGGCCAAGTATCTTAAACTTCTGATATTCCTACCTCTACTTTTTAAGTCTGGGAGTGTAGGTGTGCATCATCATTCAGTTTGGCTCCAACACAAGCTGCTAGATGCCCAGTTTTTGTTTTTAAGCTGCATAGTCTGAGTATGATTAGAGGCCAGAGAGTGTGCTTAATTCATGAAACAGCAAGTGTTTCTGTTTGTCAGGACGCGTTTTAAAAGATAAAGGTGGGCATGACTGTAAGAGGGAATTATGCGTGGATTTCTGCAGCACTCTGTCCGATCCCGTCTCAACTCGAAAAGATTTGAAGGAGCAGACTGCCCAGCCCTCAGCACCCCCAAAGGAGCTTGTATTTTGAGTTATGTCTTTTTTTTTTTCTCGGAGCTGGGGACCGAACCCAGGGCCTTGCCCTTCCTAGGCAAGCGCTCTACCACTGAGCTAAATCCCCGAGTTATGTCTTTTAAATCTATGGAAAATGGGAGATTATTGAAAACTATTTTTAATGGAAACATACTCAAATATAGAGGAAAAACCAAATTTGAACCATGATGAACCTGCAAAATTTATTTGCAGATTAAAAAATTGCCATGATTTGAAGCAACAGTCTTCCTATTTTCTACCTATCTCCATCATGTCAACCTCCCTAGAGCATTTCAGAATACACCCAGGACACCTTGTATTCACCACATATATTTCAGTATACATCTACAAAAAAGATAGTTTTTTAAAGATTTATTTTTATTTATTTTATATATGTGAGTACACTGTCGCTGTCTTCAGACACACCAGAAGAGGGCATCAGATCCTGTTACAGATGATTGTGATCCACCATGTGGTTGCTGGGATTTGAACTCAGGACCTCTGGAAGAGCAGTCAGTGCTCTTAACCGCTGAGCCATCTCTCCAGCCCCAAAAGATATTTTTTGAGGCAGGGGTTCTCTGTGTAGCCTTGGCTGTCCTGGAACTCACTGTGTAGATCAGCCTGACCACAAACTCAGAATGTTGTTATTAAAGGCAAGCAACACTACAGCTAACAGATGGTTATTATCTTACAACGTGCCCTTAGTACACACAATAATTACTCAGTATCTTTGAGTAACCAGTTTTTATTAAATTTCCTCAATTATTCAGTTGTCTTCAGTTGTGAAACAGGGCCTCACTGTATAGCTTTGGCTGGACTGGAACTCACAGGTATGTATCTATCCTCCTCCTCCTCCTCCCCCCTCCCCTCCTCCTCTTCCTCATTTCAGGCATGTGGGTACACTGTTGCTGTCTTCAGACACATCAGGAGAGGGCATCGGATCCTCATTACAGATGGTTGAGACCCACCATGTGGTTGCTACAAATTGAACTCAGGACCTCTGGAAGAGCAGCCAGTGCTCTTAACTGCTGAGCCATCTCTCCAGCCCAGAAATCTTTTTTTTTTTTTTTCTTTTCTTTTTTCGGAGCTGGGGACCGAACCCAGGGCCTTGCGTTTGCTAGGCAAGCGCTCTACCACTGAGCTAAATCCCCAACCCCCAGAAATTTTTTCTTAAGAGATATTATTATTGACTTATTTTTGGGGGTATGGCTTGGCAGTTAAGAGTCCTTGCTGTTCTTGTAAAGGACCTAGGTTTGGTTCCTATCACCCACATTGTACCTCACAACCACCTGAACTCTATCTAGTTCTAGGGGGACCCAATGATGCTCTCTTTTCATCTCTGTGCTCTCCTCATCTCTGTGGGCATTGCAATAATGTGGTCCACATTCACACATACAGGCAAGGCTCATACACATAAAGTTAAAACAAAAACAAAAACTGAACAACCAGAAAAACGAATCACAGGTAAAATCTAAAAGTTAACAATGAAAAAGAAAAGTTGAAAGGCAGAAGACTGTAGAGAAATATCCCTTCACACAAGTCAATTCTATCCTAATTTTAAAACTAGAATGAAAAACTTCAAAGGAGCTCCCAGCTCAAATTACTGTAGTGGGTAGTGTGAGCAAGCACCTTATATACAGCACGGATACAGCACTGGGCTCCACCTAGTACTGTCCCTTTTGGTGCTCCCATCAGTTCGTCTCTGGGAAACAATTTCCTCATCTGAAAATAATATTCTTTTAGGATAGCTATCATCAGGAAACGAGAACATATGCAAACTATTTAGTATAGGATCTAATGCAAAGAAATACTCTACATGGGCTGGAGAGATGGCTCAGCGGTTAAGAGCACTGACTGCTCTTCCAGAGGTCCTGAGTTCAATTCCCAACAACCACATGGTGGCTCACAACCATCTGTAATGAGGATCCGATGCCCTCTCCTGATGTGTCTGAAGACAGCTACAGTGTACTTATATATAGTAGATAAAACTTAAAAAAAAAAAAAAAAAGAGGAAATACTCTACACATGGCAGTAAGACCATCTCATAATGGATTTTATCTACAAAACTGTTCTCCCTTCTCTCCAAGAAAAAGTACTTCTAAGGAACAGTCTTTCTTGAAAAGTGAGTCTTTTTGTTTTCACTTCCTTCTCCAGTAAGATTAGTTACCCCAGCGTAGGTATACATTTAAAAACTTTATATATTATTCAATGAACAAACTTGTGATGTTATTTTAAAATTTCACTAACAGCAGTATAGTAACACATACTAGACACATTTAATAAGAAAAAATGTGGCCTACTGCAGTAATAGGAACTGGGACAATTTGTAGGCTTATAGAGAAGAGTGGATACCAGTTAACAATTTGTATCAGTGAACTTTTTTCCCCCCTAAGACAGGGTTTCTCTGTGTAGCCCTGGCTCTCCTGGAACTTGCTCTGTTGACAGGTTGGCATGGAACTCAGAGGTCTATTTGTCTTTGCCTCCTGGCAAAGAGTGCTGGGATTAAAGGCGTGTGCCACCACCTCCTGGCTGAATCCGTGAACTTCTAAATGAAGTCTTAAGAACCTCTAGCCTTTTTGCCTTCTCTTTCCTTTTCTTCTACATACTGCAATTATATACAACTTTGTAATTAATTCTTTACTAGACTCTGTGCTTCTCAAAGGTGGGCTCAATATCTTAAAAGGCTGGAGAGATAAAGGTTCAGCAGTTAAGAACATGTATTGCTCTTAACAAGAAGTCTGGAGTTCAGTTCCTAGTACCATGCTGGGCAGCCTGTAATTCCAGCTCCAGATCAAACACTCTTTTGGCTCCGTGGGTACCAGCAGACAGTGTATACACACACACACACACACACACACACACACACACACACACACACACACACACACAATCATAGGAAAATGTTTTTTTAAAAAAACTCATTGATTTTACTCAGCTGTTGTTTTCATTTTGATCACTAATGGTCTCCCTTCCAAAGATGAAGTCCTTAAAACTTTTAGGTTATGAAACTTAAAATTATCATTCTTTTTGGTGTGTGTACATGTCCATCAGTGTGCCTGTGGAGTCAGAGATAATTGGAAGTCATTCTTTCCACCACATGGGTCCTGGTGACTGAACGTACTTAGGGGTAGGTACCATTACCTGTTGAGCCATCTCAATTGCTCCAAACAGATGACTACGTGCCCCAGAAAGCAGGCCCCTCTTCCAACCATAAATGATGGACCAAGAATCTGACAAATTGGCATTTTAGGCTTTTGCTTGTCCAGTGAGGCAAGGAGGGTGTGAGATGCTGGAAGAAGATTTTTCTCTGATAATGTTAGCCTCTTTGGGGCCACAGAAGCCAGAGACCTTGAAATCAAAGCTGGTGAGGAAAACAACTCACACACAGAAAGCCAGAACCTGTCCTTGCAGACAAACTGCTGCATGAACTCCTCGAACCTGCCTAGAGTTCATTTTCTAGGGATGAAGTCTCAATGTACTGCCCAAACTGGTTTCAACACCCTAGGCTGAAGAAATCTTCCTACCTCAGCCTCCCAGAAGTTGGGACTACAGGCACATGATACTACTTTTGACACCAATATTGTTACTAAGTGAGCAGTTAAGTTCCTGACAGCTTGAGGCATTTTTAAACTGTCAAATAAATAACACCCAGGTGGTTTTGCCTTGAGATTTACCTTTTTTAGAGTTACTTTCAAAGTGCTGTGGAATTCGGGTTTTTAGGTTCAGTCTGTGTAGGAGTCTTCCTGTACAGTTCATTCACATCTTTCTCAATCTCTTTGTGACTGCTTCTATCTGTCTAAACTTGGGGTTCAAACAAGGGGTGATAGCTGGGCTGTCAAAGATATACCAAGACCTAAATATACAGGAATGTAGACTGTTTGACTGAAGACATGTCTATTATATGTTATAGTCTCAGATATTGGTTCTTGTTGATTCTGTATTAAAAGTGATCAAATTCCACCCTAGACTCTGGTTCCATGACTTTTAGCAGCTGAGGTTTCTAGTATCTCCTGCAAGGCCCATGCATGGCCTATGCTCTGGCTTACAATTTCCATAAATGTGAACATATCTGGGGCTTGAAAATTTTCATTTTTGCATTCAATGCTCCTGAAATACAGCAACCTAGATAGTCCTCAATCTCACATCTGAACTCATTACCACGTGAAACAACAACGAAAAAGATGGTCTTTTGAATAAGCAGCTCTGTGCCACACACCACTTACTGCAGATTTCAAGGAGGGACAGAGTTCCAGAGAATAGAGACAGAGATAGCATTTCTTCTGGATCAGTAGCACATTTTGCCTTGCATCATTTTTATGCCCTCCCCCATTTCACCAGTTCAAGGAAAATACAGCATCATGTACATATTTATAAAATGGCAAATTGTCTATAAAAATACATCCAATAAATCATCTTAACATCCAGTCAGTATAATATAAAATGTTTTTAATTGTTCTTGAAAACATTTAAAAAACAATTTGAGCACTTTTAATAAAAAAAGAGAACTGAAATGCTACTGTGCGATGCTCAACTACTGTAATCTCAGCAGGTACAACAGACAACAAAGCACCAGGGTCTGACTCTGCACTAAAGGAAACACACGACAGGGCTTGCTTTCGTCACCTCTGGTGTAGTAAGCACGCTGTAGTACAAGACTGTTATCTGAACCTCAGATGCACTGCACAAAACACGCTCCTTCTTTCTCAGTTCAAAAGTCAGTGCTTATTGCAATTATATGCAAAATTATTTACTTCATGAAGTCTTATCATGATAAAACAGTATGCAAAATGTTTTAAACGTCAAAACAATGAAAAAAATCCCAAGAAAAGAACATAGTTAACAACTAAGCAGAATTAGTAAACATTAAAAGAAGCAAAATAACCTGTGAATAACTATGCTCACCTGGTTAACACAGAGCCAGTTTCAATACAGCCAAGAGGGGAAAAAAAGTGGTTACAGGATTACCTAGTACTGTACAAGATAAGTCAAGAACACTCATGCACATCTTGTGATCATGTATTAACATGGTGAAGCAAACTAAACTTAATTCTTCCTGCTGTAATATTCTCGTGTAAGAGAATAAGAAATAGAAATATCTCATTGAGATCAGTGCACATTGCTACATAAGACAATTTCATCTGTCACTTTGATGATATTTTGTTTTTTCATAATGAAACACATTTAAAAATTTTAATCTGTGGACTGTACTGGTTGCATTTATCCTAAGAGATGTGCCTACCACAGGTTCAACAAATTTAGTGCAATAATATGAACCCCAAAAAGTTTGCTGGACGAATTCAGCCAAATTTAAAGAGTTTGCTGCAATACTGTACAGGGGGCGAGGGGTAAAAATCCTCCAGTCTCTATACTTTTTTTTTTTTTTATCAAAAAAAGATTTCCATTATTTTTATATTAGTAGGAAGCTAACAGTGTAAACAAGGGATTAGAATGGCCTCAGAGTCTCCTCTTCAGAGTATCTCACTGAGAAAGACTCCCATCATTTGTTACAAGAAATCACACAGTCTCCTTTGGGTATTACATACTTTGGTGTGCAGTAGTGCTGTATCTCAATGTACAGTGAAGAAATAACTAGTATCAAGAAAAAATCTAACAAATCATTAAATCAAATTAACAGCAAACACACACATATGCCAGTAACTAGGACATATCCATAGATAAACCTCTGAGCCAACTCTAGCACCATTGATTTATTAGAATATGTTAATACCCTACTTTCAAATCTGCTCAACACGGACCCTTATTAAATTAACCCTTCTATCCTATTTGTTAAATATTCAGTTTGTCATCTTCTGATTTATTTTTGAATTAAGGTAAAAGAAAAGCTTGGCTAGTCAGGAGAGTATAGTGAATGTTCTCATGTTATCTTTTAAGAACTTAGGGTTAACTTTAATATCTCTTTGAAAATTATCTTAAAACTCACTTAAATGGAGCTGCCTACTAGTTTTGTGTTAACATGAAATTCATAAATACTATTCATAAAACAAAATGGGAGCCACAGAGAAACACTTTAAAACAAATCCTGAGTGCTCTGCTTCTTCTGCAACTGTGTCCATCAGAATAAATAAGTGAAGCACGTAATGAATGCTCCTCTCTTCAAGTACTATCACATCCTCTTGGTTTATCAGATATGAAGATCCGAGGTGTCAGACCTCAGGGGAAGAAATGCTTTTTTGCTGGGCCTTTAATGTTATCTCTTTCCTGCTTGGTGTTTTGATTCATGATAAAACTGTATTACTACGTTCAGAGAAGCAAAGAGTTAGTCAGCAAACTGAGGAGGAGGAGGAAAGCTGATTACTAAAGGATACCATGGTGAAAAAGCATTAAAAATAATTAATTCTTCAGTAGAATTTCAGTATGTACATGGAACTGTGGTGAAGACACTAAAAAAAAAAAAAAAGTCCTCTATTTTCCTTCCAACACTCCAATCTCAGCAAGCAAATAATAAAACACGAGACAATTTTCTAACATGCTTCTATTTCTTCTATTAAATCTTAATGTTGTGTGTGTGTGTGTGTGTGTGTGTGTGTGTGTGTGTGTGTGTGTAGGGAAGGGAAGAAGAGAGGAAGAGGGAAGATAGGAGGGAGGGAAAGGGGGAAAGTAGGGTGAGGGGGAGAGAGGGAGAGGCAGAGTGCATGAGCTTGAGAGCTCCATTTTAAAAGCCACCTTCTAAAACTGGACTAATGCAATGTCACAAATAAATGGCTACTGGTTTTCCTCTTAAACATTTTAGTGCAGCTTTTACTTTCCTTAAATTAACGTTTGTTTTCCGTTATTTTCCCCTACATAAGCCCTTCATTGTGGGAGTAAATGGTACCGAAGCCCCAGAAAGTCCTACAGAGATTTCTCATCCTACAGTAGCTTTATGTTTCAAGCTTAAATATCTATAATAACCTGAATATTATCCCTGTTTTAAGGAAGACTCTCTTGCCTACAGTTTACCTTAGCTATGATTTTATACCTAAAAGATAATGCCAACAACAAAACAGCCTACAACTAAAAATGGATGGTCTTTTAATTTCTGTGTAGATCAACTGATGAGTTAAAATGAACTTATACAAAATAAAAGACCCAGACTGCTCTCGTAAAAAGCTGGATTCTTTACTAGCAAATGTGATTAAATGGGGAACATTATAAAATTTAAAACCTAATACTTGCTCTACAGCCTACTGTCTTCAGAAACGTGTCCAGCACTGAGGCAAGTCTAACCATTTCCTACTGAAGAAACCACTTCTGCAGCAAACGCCTTTAAAATGTTACAATTAATAGTGTTTCTGCTGCGGGAGGCACTTCCATTAAGACAAATACAATACATATGTCTTTAGATACAGTGTGCTACATATTATATAAAACACAATTCATCCCAACATTTCAACAGTAGGATGGTCCTTGCTTTCTATCCATTCAAAACCTGATGAAGTCATAGAGTTCATTGACTCACTGCAAATCTGTTGAAACAGTGGGTCATTCTTTAATTCTTCCAGTGTGGCTTCATCATCCTGTCCCTGCTGACGACCTGGATCAAACAGTAGATTTGGGTCTAAGGTGTTCAAATCATTGATGCTGCCTGAGAGGTCAGAAGACAACCTGATGTCGCTAGGGAAATCAGATGCAGTGTTGGTGAGATCAGATGCTACCTGACCTCCCAGCTGCTGGCTGGTTTGCAGGTTGTCTCCACTCAACAGGTCTTTAACAGTGCTATTGAAATCTAACTGCTGTTCTCCAATTTCAGATTGTGCTTGATTATCTCCAGGAGAAAAACTGATCTGATCGGTGCTATTACTTTTGGTGAGGTAAGATGGTGTTTGGAATTCATAAACAGAAGTGCTGGAATCGATCATATTTTGTGAATTGGCACTAGGAAAAACAGGGGAAGTTTCCAAAATCTGAGTGAGATTCATCCGGGCTGTGTAATTGGAGGGCACGTTGTTCATTCCCAAACCTCTCACTGCATCATCATTGTCAGAATCGAGTTTACTCAACAAAACATTAGTGATTTTTTTACTGTTTGTTTGCTTCTGCAGAGCATTAGGGAAGGCTGTCTGCATCATGACTGTTAATGGAACTGACTGACTTCTTTGAGCTATGTTGTTGGCACATGCATCTGTGTGAACATTTGTGAAAACATGAACTTCTGGGGTCACTGGACTTCCAAAGGGGGTTACATTAGACCGTGGGATATTAGACACAGGATAGAGGGTGCTTCCACTAAGATTCCGTTGGCGATGGACAGCAGGGCTTACACTCCGGCACCTGAAATTGCTGCTGGCAGATGAATTAGTTCCTTTATTATCAAGAGGAGCGGGGACTGCAAACCCTTCTTGCTTGTTGGTGTTTACAGTGGCACCTTGATGCTGCACAGGAGAGACGGGAGTCAGACGACCAAAATGAGTGTCATGGTGTCTGGACTGAGACTGATACGACTGTCCGGGCACAGCAAAAGCATGAGGTTTCCTGAAACGATCTTCTACTAGTTCCTGATAGCTTGGGAGAATGCCGTGACCAGAAACTGATGAGTTACCAACCCCACCATACCCATTATTCATCCATTCAAGCTTGGTTTTATCAGGGTGAGTGGCCATGGGTCTTTGCATTGGTTTTACAGGACTGCTTGAGACAATGCTGGCATCGTGATATGCCATACTGGAGCTTATTGGGGTGAATGCAAATGGATTCCTGCATTCAACAGGGCTTGGAGGGACGCTACTGCTGCAATTAGAATGAGGAGTACCAATGGGTGTGTGTCGGCTACTTCCTAAAGCACTATCCACAGGTGTTGTCTGGGCAAGCCTGGAACAAGGGCTCTCCCGTGACAGACTCTGAGACCCAGCAATCATTTCAGATGTTGGGGTTGGAGTTGGGGTCGGAGTTGGTGTAGGAGTGGGTGTGGGTGTAGGTGTGTGAATTGGAGTGCCATTGCTATGGATTGGATGATAGAAGTGAGAGCTGGAACCATGAGATGACATTGGAGCTCCTGGAGTTACTGACTGACTCTGAAGGGTCATTCCCAAGCAGTTACCATAAGAATGTGAGTTATTCATTGACATCTGCTGCTCCATAAGCACCAGCTCTTCCACAATGCTATCTTGTGTAAGTTCATCATCAAAAGGAAAGTAGCTTTCATTTGTCTGGGAAACAGAAGACTCAAACTCTTTCAGTTCCGACTGCAACGGTAACTGATCTGAAGACTGTGCTTGTATTTCATTCAGAGAAGATTCTGGTATCTGGCTATGGAGCTGCTGGCTGTATGTGTCCTGTGGCATCCCTTCTAATTCCCAAACAGACTTCTCTAAATCATGGATGTCAGGATGCTCAGGAATTGTCATCACACTAATGTCTTGCTGTTGCTCACAGCTGGCAGATATGAAGTCAGAATCCTTAGTAACTTGTTGCCATTCGTTACGATTAAAGCTGCCATCTGAGTTTGACTCACGGTCCAAAAGAAAGACACTCCCTTCAAGTTTTACTTTTACATCCGGAGACGATGATGGCGTTGTCTGCTGCTCCAGAGCTGATTCACTGGCGACAAGAGTAGGGTTCAAGGGCTGATCCTCTACAATGTGTGAACTGACACTGAGTGACACCTTGTTAGGAGGCTGAGCACCTGCTGTTGAGCTTTCTGTTTTCCCTGAATGTGGAACCTTTTGGTCCTTTTTAACAGTGCCTGGTTTCTGACCTTCGGTAGTAACTGCAGAAAGCTGTTCCACAATTGGTTTCTTTACAGGAGGCACCTGAGACTCTTGCAGTGTAGCAGACAGTCGTTTTCTTGGACTTTTAGTGCATAATTTAGGGTCTTTATTTACTGAGTCACCATTAGATGGTGAGCTGGTGCTGGTGAAAGGTAAGTTCTGAGTAGCAACCGAGAGAGTAACAGTGCTTTGATTATTGCCTGCTGAGATGCCTGGCAGAATTTCATTACAGCGACTTTTACATTTGGTCCTCTGGTCACAGACCTTAGTTGTTTTCACTTCTGTGACTCCTTCATTAGAAGGTTTTGATACTGTTCCATCTGTATTACTTTTCTGTCCCCAAAGGGCACTAGATGTGGCCAGAGGAGCTTTAGTCCCCTCAGAGTTCTCTTGGCACTGCAGAGGATGCTCATCTGATGAACCTTCTGGTTCCATTTTGACTTCCACAGCAGAGGTTCCCCCAGTGCTGCTGGCCCTGGACCCAGGGGACTGGAGAGAAACAACAGAACCATTCTTGATCTGAGGGATGCTCCTGGAGTCCTCTGTTGTTCCAGTAGCACTGCTGACGGAGGCAGAATGTTTAAGAGGTGCATTACTGTTACTGGGTGTGAGGGATATTGTTGTCATTTTCACCACATTTAGAGAACTCATGTGTGACGCAGGTACCACAGCAGTTTTGATGGGACTGCTGGTAAACAGCACAGTTGTAGGAGAGCGGATGGTGAGCGCACTGGTGTTTGCTGGCTTGGGTAAGATCTGAGGGTAGCGGTGCCTGGCAGAACGGTCCCCACCAGGACTGGCTGGGACGTTCTGAGGAGTCTTTGGTGTCTGTTTCACAGACTGCATGTGCTGAGTGACTACCTGCACGTTGAGGGGAAGAACCTTGCCATCAGAAGAATTCATCGGACTGGGTGAAGTTACTAACTGCCTCGTCCGCTGGACCTGCAAAAAGGTAAAAAAATTACAAGTCCATTTTAGAAGTCTAGGAAACAACAGTACATCTGTATAGTATTAAAGGATTTATTAAGTGTTAATTAGAAAGAAAAAAGGTCGTTTTAATGTTAGAAGAGAGTTCTTTTCCTTTTTCTTTTAATTGTATATTTTCTTTATCTACATTTCAAATATCCCCCTTCCCAGTTTCCCCTCTGGAAACCTCCAGCCCATTCCTCCATCCCCTGTCTCCACAAGGGTGCTCCCTTACCTACCTACCCACTCCCTCCCGCCTCCCTGCCCTGGCATTCCCCTACACTGGGGCATTGAGCTAGAAGTGAGTTCTTTTGGATCATTTTGTATACAAGCAGACCCTCAAATACTTTAACAAATATAGCCACAAAGCAATACACTTATGAAATACAGTAACACCCAGGAAAAAAATTAGGTTTACTTCCCAGTTAACAAGACAAAATGCTTCATACCTATGACAAATACTTGTCTAATGAGTGGGTTAAAGAGATTATAGACAGGAGAGATATAATCACAAAGAAAGGTACACTCTAAAGTACTAGTGGAACCTTTTCTAAGAACACAGCCCACTCCTGGGCAGTCTTATTAAACAGTTCAGGTTTGCCCTGGACTTTAGTAACTAGCCACTGAGGATAAGGAAGTCCTAGACAAAATTAAGGCCCCCTGAAGTCTGCTCTTAGGTGAATAGTATGGCCACCAGACATTGAAAATTTTAATGAAATAGCAATGATGAAGATACTGATAACAAGAAAATAAGAGAAAATATCTCCTTAATAATAATACCAATAATAATGTAAGGTTATCACTTTAGCAGGATACACTTGCATTTGAAAAGCCCCTTCACTATATTGTTAGTTATGTGGTCGTGACCTGAACAATATTCTACTCCTACATCTACCCAGCTAACCAAAGAAGCAGGCCCACATTAGAATATAAAATCACTAATACTTTATTATAATTTGATCTAGTTCAATATTAAGAAAAACATTTAGGTTCCTAAAAGTTTCTTGACTCAGCTAGGAATGAAAAACCTTTTTAATGACTTTATTCTTACTGAAATGCTGACTGGTTATACGCACACTTTATGAACCTTCATCCTTTGTATCTTCACTTCTGTTAAGTTTAGAGTTTTGTCAATGTTTATTGCTTTTCGATAACGATAGACATGCAGAAAGAAAGATGAATGACCAAGGGTAGTCTGGTCATAAAACAGTTTATGACCCTTGCCATCTTCTCCTTGCTATTTCTTTTTTTTTTTTTTTTTTTTTTTTTTGAGCTGGGGACCAAACCCAGGGTCTTGCGCTTGCTAGGCAAGCGCTCTACCACTGAGCCAAATCCCCCAACCCGTCCTTGCTATTTCTAATAAAATAAATGACTTCCTACCATCTCAGTAAGGCCAAACTCTAGTGATAGTATTACCGGAATGGGACTAGGAACAGCTGCCACCACAATCCCAATGGGCTGGGGAGAAAGGATCGCAGGGTTCCCGTTGGGTAGATTAGCCACTCCGTTGGCTGTAGTGCCTTCTGTTTTTTTTGCTGAGGATTCTCCTGGCAATGGGGACTGTAGTTTCTGTTCTTGCTGCTTTTTTTGAATTTTCCGTTGCAACTGCTGTTTAGCATCAATTGGAGATGACAAAGTCTTTACTTGAGGTTGAAAGGAATTACTTTCAGCTGTAGGTATAAAAGCAGAAGGCTGGGGAATTCCTTTAAGTCCTGAAAATAAACACAAAGAGAAGCTAAACTAAATACTGTCTTTTGTGGACGGCCACATTATTCAGTGTCTTTGAGGATGTAGCCATCTACTGGACAGAGTGACTAAGCCGGCACATTCTAACTCACAACTTGTTTACAGAGCAAAGTAACAGACGACCATTTATAAACATCTGTCAACAAGTAACAGACGACCATTTATAAACATCTGTCAACAAGAGTTTGACGTCTTAAAATATGGTTAGCCAGGCCAATTTCAGTTAAGTAAACAATGGCAGACAATTTTAAAAGATTATCTGTATCATAAATGTAGGACACTAAGAAAAACACATGACAACAGAGCATTTTTACATTGTATTAGATGCCAGCAATTTTTCCTACCCCTTTTTGTAATTAGAATGAAATTAACAAATTTTCATAATTTTAATATTTAGCCCATAAGGATAACCTAATAAATATTTGCTAAAACCACTCCATAGCCTAATTTATGTGGGGAAAACAAGTTTTTAATCTTACCAGAAATTCACAAAAATATGAACCATTATTTTAATTGTTACTTTATGATTATTCCAGTGTGACCTAGAGAAATTAAGAAGCAGAATTTCTTAGTAAGACTAAGGTTAAGGCATTTTAAAAAGTGTTACTGAGAAAACTTTTTAAGAGTAGAAAGAGGAGAAAAAGAAAGAAAAAGCAAGATATAAATTTTAAGAAAACTAAGTATGTAATAAAATACTTTTCACAAAGCTCATTTCACTAAGGAAGTGGCACTGACGGAATTGGGAAGTCCCAGTGTGCTGTGGAGGAGGACAGCCTGCTCTTGCACCTGGCCTTCCGCCCCTCCAGGCTCTGCTCTCCATCTCTAGTCAAGTCAGTTTGGTGCAGGTGGGGAGCAGGGCAGGAAGAAGAGAAAGAAAGACACAGAATTCTCTTCTGCAAACTCTGGTTGGTAATTCTTCATTTTTTTTGATCTTCTCCTTTTCTTTTCTTTTTTTTTTTTCTTCTATTCTTTTTTTCGGAGCTGGGGATCGAACCCAGGGCCTTGCGCTTGCTAGGCAAGCGCTCTACCACTGAGCCAAATCCCCAACCCCCTCCTTTTCTATTTAATCCTATAACTACTGTTTTTTCTTTTTGAACTCAGCCTCGCAGCTTCCTTTGGCTCTGGTTTCCGCTTTCCTCTCAGCATCTGGACCAGGAAAGCCTCTGCCAATGGCTCACAGCTTTCTCTCTGGTCCTCTTGCCAGGGTTTCTCGACAGGAATGATTCCAAGCAGCTGACTTGCAAAAAGGACATTTGTAACACAACCTGTCCTCAAGACAGACACTGTATTTATAAATAAAAAATTGCCTTCAAAGGATGAAAATTAATTTGCCATAAATATTCTTTTAAAAATTTACTAACAGTTGAGAACAAAATATCAAGATTGAAAGTGTTTTCGGTAATGATAGAATTCGTAAAAAGTTTGTGTTCTCATATATTGCTTCTAAAAATAGAAATCACCTGTTCACACATGTAATTTTTAGTACATTTTAAAGATTTATTATTTCTATGTGTATGAATATTTCACCTTCATATATGTATGTATGTATATTATGTGCATGCCTGCTGCTCGCAAAAGTCGGAAGAGATCTTTGGATCCCCTGGGACAGGAGTTACAGATTGTCCAGGTTGTGAGCGGTCATACAGGTCCTGAAAATAGAACCCAGGTTATCTGAAAGAGCAACATGTGCTCTTACTGCTGAGCTGTTTCTCTACTTTACTAAACTGCTGAGCTGTCTCTCTACTTTACTAAATCTCACAAACAATGGGAAACAGATGGAGCTGCCTGTCACAAACAAACCAAACCAACCAACCAACCAAACAAACAAACAAAAAAACCCACTAAGCCCCATTCACAGAGGTACCCTTCCAACTGTCAGTGGGGACAGTAAAGAGATCAGAGTGTTCTGAAGGCTCCACATCCTTCAAAGTCTTATTGTGCCAGAAGATAAGAAGGTAGTATGAATAACTGAGGTAACCTGGTCTTTGGAGACAGGCAAACAGGATTCAAATTACTTATCTGGCAAGGATAAATTATTTCACCTCCCAGAATCTGTTTCCTAGAATGAAGAGCCCTATTACACAGGCCTGCTGAGGGAATTAAGGGAGCTGACATATATGTGAGCTATTTAACTACACACATTGGTATTACTGGGCAACCAAGCTTGTGTCTAAGTAAGTGGAAAGTCAGGTTTGGTCATACAGTTTATATTCAGAAAGGAAAAGTTCTGACTAGCAACTGTGAGAGGCTGTTTTGCTGATACTGGCTCTCAATTGGCCATAAAATGAAAAGGAGCAATTACATACACTTATACACACATGAACAGAAATTCTCTTCAGGATACATGCACTGCAGATTTAAAAATATTTAGATTTAACTTGAAGAACAAGTTTCATGTTAATACTAGGAATGCATCAGATATTCCAATAATAATGATAATGATAATAATAATAATAATAATGTTAATTGCTAAAGTTGTCAATTCCCAAAATTCTCTTTGAATTACAACTATCACTTAAACTGCCATTAAAGAAATTCTCTTACAGCCCGGTGTGGTGGTAAACACATCAGAGAAAGACAGGAGGATTTCTATGTTTAGTCTCAGGACAGCCTGGGTTCCAGTAATAGAGGGACTCCATCTCAAAACTAACGAACCAACTAACCAACCAAAAACAAAACTCTTTATTTTATAGTACCAGTTCATAAAGTTTATTTTTTTATGAAGTCAAGTAATCAGTTAATGGTACTCAAAGATCATTTTATTTACAAAATTAATTTCTGGGAAAGGAGCCCAGCACATAATTTTAAAATTTAATCTTATTTTACTTTTAATATTTAACTAACCTAGACAAAGACTTAAAAATATATATATTCTTTACATTTAAAAACAGCCATAAAAAGGTATGGTAGGGGAATTCAAATAGTTTATACTAGCAGAGCAATATTCAAAAGTATAAGCTTAAGCCCTACAGCTTAACAATAGTTTTTATTTTATTAGCTTAATAAAACATCTGCATTAGTGTGAACTGAAGTAAGAATAAACTCATACATACTAAAATGATGAAGCTCTTTGGTCACAGACTTCATTAATGAATTCTTTAAACTTGATTCATTTATTTATGGTGAACATGTGCCAGGTCAGAGGACAGCTTGCAGGAGGGAGTCAGCTCTCTCCCTCCATCATTCTGTTTCTGAGGCTTGAACTCGGGTCATGAGGCTTGGCATCAAGTGCTCTTACCGACTGTGCCATCTTACTGGCCCCCAAGCTCTCCTTTTGCTGCCAGCTCTAACTATAGCAATGTGGTCAGTTTCCATACCTGCTGGTGCTGCTGCCATCACAGTCAGAGCTGCCATTGACTTGGTGCCTATATAATGACTCTTTACAAGGAAGTGGGCTAATTCCAAGACTGTGTCAAATGGCTGGCTTAACACTTTCTGGGCCCACTCACACACAAGACGGCAAGCAGAAGAGATAACTTCCTCATCAATATTTTGAAGCTGCCCAGATGGTTCAACTCCTTCCAACTATACAAAGGAAAGAGGAAAAGTTAACTTTAGGAAATACTACTACTACAACAACTACGACTACGACTACTACGACTACTGCTGTTGCTGCGGCTGCTTATAATGTTCAGAGAAATGAAGATGAAGTACACTGAAGATATGTATTCTTATTGGGAGATGCAAAATACATCTCTTGGATCAAGACAACACGAAGGAGCTGTTGGCAGACATGTAACGGCTTTGCACATGAGAGTGAACCTGTAAAGAACAGTCTGTCAAGAGGAGGGTGAATATAGCACTTTTAATGGCAGCTAAATCAAGGTGCAATGTCCCACACCTTTAATCCCAGCACTTGGGAGGCAGAGGCAGGTGGATCTCTGTGAGTTCAAGGCCACTGTGGTCCAAATAGTGACTTCTAGGACATACAGGCCCATATAGAGAGCCATTGTCTCAAAATTAAACAAAAAGATAGCAACTAGACACAAATAAGATGTTTTTAGTATTTTTAATGCTTTCTCTAGTATCAATAAAAACTACATTGCTTAGTAATCCTGTTTCCTTTCCTAGAGAGGTCAAAACTATAGCTATTTACAAATTTTCCTTCCTTCTGTACACAGGCATCATCAATACATATATATGACATACCTACAAATTAGTAATCCTAGTTCTTTATTCTCCTGAATTTCATGGTGATACAGGGATACAGATAATTTTCGCTAACATCTTTTGGCCATTGTGGATGTTTTTTCCCTTCCCTCTTTTTTTTTTTATTTGTGGAAGGAACAGTTCTCAGTTCCCAATTTTAACCAATATATTGTTCAGAATACATTCAACTAAAGGCACATTTTTCTTTATTAAAAAGAAATAGTAGGATTCTTACCCCATCTCCAGTTTTATGAAAGTCAAGGTTGGGCAGTGTTGGCATATGAACAAAAGCTTTTTTCCTTAGTCCACTGTAGCAATATGTGATAAACAGTTAAGGTTGAAACCACTTTAAACTAAGTGGGCTGCCTATATAGACAGCACTTGAGAAGGAACTGTTCATAAAATGAGAAAAAAATCACCAGGAGATAACATACACTTTGAGAATTTGTCAATAAAAACACAATGTACTAGCAGAAACTCAGAATACTTCAATGCTTTCAAAACTAAACATTTCTTGTAGAAAGTTCAGTATACCTGTCTTAAATGAAGGGATTTTCATCTGTTATAACATATGAACAAATTTCCCACTATGCAGTTCCAGCCACCGGTAACAAGCAGGTCAGAGGGAAGGAATCACCAGATGGAAACCTGGCAAAGGCATAGGAAACTTGAGTTGGGGCACAGGGACAAAAACAACTCTTAAGAGTTTCACAAGGGCTTTAACCTTTATATTCGTTTTCCACTGAAACGTACAGGATTATCACTTGTAACATGCCAAAGACACATCAAAACCTTTTCTGTCTCTTTCAGGAAACAAGGATAGAGTGGAGCACCTGTGACTCCCTTTAGAAAAGCAGCCTTCCTGCTCACTGCCTCTTCTCTCATTGCCACAGTAGCTAACTTAAGGCTTTAAAAAGGCCAAGAGCTGAGCAAGGAGGAAATGGATGCATTTCTAATAAAAGACAGTCTCTACTTTACAATCTTCTAGGAGCAGTAAAACCTTTAGTAAGTTCTCTTTTTTAACTTTTTATTGATCCGTTGTGAATTTAACAACATGCACCCCAATCCACTCATCTCCTTGTCCTGTTCTATCTACCCTCCACCCCTGCAACCTTTCCTGAAAAAACTAGAAGAGAAAAATCTTGCTGTGGAAGCTGTAGTGTGTCACAGAATGTCCCATACTATAACCTTTTGTCTACACATCTTTACTTGTAAATGTTCATTGCAATGAATCATTGGTCTGGTTTGAGGCCTCTGGTTTCTGCTACATCATCAATACGGGATCCTCACTGGGACTCCTTTCGGATACTCTGTGTCAGGGAGATCCTGCAGCTTTTAGTCTGCAAGGACGCACCCTTTCATGGGCTCCAGTAGATCATAGATGAAGTAGATGTTAGGATAGGTCAACTTAAAGCTGTAGAACTGGGCCTGGAAAGTAGCTGAGTTAGTCAGTCCACCAGTTTCTCTAGTGCTCTCCAGCATTGCCCTAGCTAAAACATTCAATGCCACAGCCTGCAAGGGGCAGGGTCAACTCTCCTGCTCTCATGTCCTCAGGGTCAGCTCTACTGTGCTGCCGAGTCTAGGGGCTGGTGAGGGGTGGGGCCAACTCAGCACAGTGCCTTTGGTAGCAGTCTAAACCAGGGACACCTGCATGGGCTTTGGTGGTAACACTGGCCTGGGACATCAACACAGGCCAGGAATGCCAAAGTATCATAGACCCAGACATGCTTCCTCCTTGATGGAAGATAGGCCACTGAGATCAGCATGTCTCACTGACCCAGGGGTAATGCAGACCATGGACATCCTGCTTTAGTGGTAACCTGGACCATAGATTTCAATGCAGACCCCAGCTACAGCAGGACTATGGCCCTAGGTGGCAGCCTAGGTAAGGATCTCACTATGGCCTCCACACATTTGCCTATTCCTCACCACCTTCGAGTCTCTAGTTCTACTTTCCCCACAATGTACGAACCCCTTGGCCTTGCTCTTTCTTCCATCTCCCCATCACACATTCTACTGTAGTGGTACCAGCAGCAGGCGCTGGGTCTTTCTTTTGTCTGCCCCACGCCATTGTGGCCAGGGCAGGTGCTTGGGTGTCATAGGCTAGCCTGTGGTGGGCACTTAGGTCAATCTGTAATAAATTCTTAATTTTCATCCCCTTACTTCTGTTTGCCATATGTATTATTTCTCGGACACAAAAAGGGGCCTTTTCTATGTCCTAATGGTTGCAAAAAAAAGTTACTACTAGTCTTTCATTACAAGACAAGAACATTTTTTTTTCTTTTTTTTTCAGAGCTGGGGACCGAACCCAGGGCCTTGCGCTTGCTAGGCAAGCACTCTACCACTGAGCTAAATCCCCAACCCCCAGGGAGTCAAGACAAGAACATTTTTTAATGTAATATTAACATTATAATTATTTTTTAACCAGGGAGATTCCCATGTTAGGGAAGGAAGATAAACTAACATCTTTTTCCACTTTTACTGATAATTCACAGTTGCTAAATACCTCATTTCTTACTTTATTGCTAAAGCAAAGGTGGCTCACTGCTGTAAGCTCTTGCAGCTCTCACAGACAGCCTGGACTGGGCTGCCAGCACCACGCTCTGAGGCTCACAGTCACCTGTAACTCTAGTTCCAGAGAATCCAACACCTCCTTCTGGTCTCTGAGGCACATGTACACATATGTGGTACATATACAGGTGCACAGGATCATACACATAAATATGAATAAAAATTAAATAAAATGATAAAAAGGTAAAATCGATCAGAATCTTAACTTATAAACCATTTGCTATTTCTTCTGTAGTTTGGTAACAGTGGGGGAAATAAAATTTGTAGTTATTCTACTAAGGACTCTGCGCTGTTTATTTGTTGATTTGCGCTTATTTCTAAATGTAGTGGCTAGATGAACTACATTAGCAGATGGGCCAAAAGAGATTCCCGAAGCATTCTGATTAAGGATATTTAGATTTGCCTCTAGTGCCCAAACGGCGTGCCTTCATGTTTGGAAAGACGTTCTTCATGATTTTTCCAAAGTCAGCAGCACTTAATGGATGGTAGCCAAGATTGTCACAATAGCTCCTGCAAAAGAAGGAGAGACCAATTCAAACAGTGACAGAATTCAACATTACAGAGCATGGTGTCAGCTCAATATACTTTTGGTAACGTGAAGCAATGGATATCCCAGTAATTCAGGACAACTTATAAACACTCACTTTGGGGAGCTGCACGTTAAATTCAGATTAAATTTGCTTGACTTACTCTATGGGTCTACAACACTGTTTTCAAGGGGATCTGGGAAATTGTATGAAATTTGTACATAGACACTATGTTGCTAAAAAGTTTCTAGCTCTGGTCCTAAATGAGTACATGCAAGCCCATCCTGCAGGACTATAAATTGTACATACATACAGGTGTGTACATACATACAGGTGTGTACATACATACAGGTGTGTACATACATACAGGTATACACAGAGAAGAGCTTACTTCCAGTTTCACATCATTAATGTGAGACATCACAGTTAATGCCACAAGATGGTTTAGAACTTCAAAACAGTCTCCTCTTCCTCCTCTTTCTCCCCCATTAAGAGGCCCAGGATTAGGAGGCCTTGGAGCTTCTGTGGAAATTTCTAGAGGCAGGGGTCATGGTCTAGGCTGGTGGAGGTAAAGCTGAAGAGTAGACCCCTGTCACCAAGCTGGGTTGCCTGGATAAGAACCTGAAATTAAGTCCCTGGAGATCGACCTATTTTCCCTGACCATTAAGAAATCTGAGATTATTGGCTTTTACCTGGGCACATCCCTACAAGACGAGGTTCTAAAGATCCTGCCAGTGTAGAAGCAGGGTTGGACTAGCTAGAGCACCAAGGTTCAAGGCTTTTGCTGCTATTGGGGACTACAATGGTCACATTGGTCTTGGTATTAAGTGCTCCAAGGAGGTAGCCACTGCCATCTGAGTGGCCATCATCTTGGCCAAGTTCTCATCATCCCTGTGCAGAGAGGCTACTGGGGAAACAAGATTGACAAGTTCCACACTGCTCCATGCAAGGAGACAGGCCACTGTAGCTCTGTGTTGGCACACCTCATCCATGCTCCTAGAAACACTGCTGTTGTCTCTGCTGCTGTGCCCAAGAAGCTACTGATGATGGCCGGTATTGATGACTACTACATTTCAGCTAGAAGCTACACTGCCACCCTGGGCAACTTTGCCAAGGCCACATCTAATGCCATCTACCTGACCTCTGTAAAAGACTGTGTCCACGGGGGTTGGGGATTTAGCTCAGCAGTAGAGCGCTTGCCTAGCGAAAGTGCAAGGCCTTGTTGGTCCCCAGCTCCGGAAAAAAAAAAAAAAAAAAGACTGTGTCCACCAAGTCTCCTTATCAGGAATTCACTGATCATCCTGTTAAAACCCACACTGGAGTCTCTGTTCAAGAACTCAGGCTCCAGCTATGGCTACCACATAAGGGTTTTTATACAAGAATAATAAAGTAAAATAAGCCTGTTAAAACAAAACTTCAAAACATGATATGTGAACTAAAAGAGACTCTAGAGATCATCTGTATTCCCCCAATAAGGCTGACAACAAGAGCAATGAGAAGTCTCAAAGGTCCAGAGTTGCTCTTTACCTTCGTATCCCTTTAGTTTCATGAAGGCTCAGAATTAGAAATGAATTCAGTTTGTATAGCTCAACTTCCTGTCATGCATAGAAACCGTCATAATTATAAATAGTGCGTTACCTCATGTGAGTACCTCCCTTATAAGGACAGCTCTGCTGTGAGGTGGCCTATCTAGATTTCAGTGGTTTTAGTTTTTAAAGAAAAAGCATTTTATTATTACCCATACGGAAAATGTAAATAGTCAATGATCCTAACTTGTGGAGAATTAATAGAGTACATGCAGTCATGATTTAGAAACAAGGGCTACATTACAGGCCACAGGTCCTACTGGGACAAATGAAGATAAGGGTTAGCTTACATCTCATTTTCCTCATTTTGATGCAGGGCTCATCAAGCAAAATCTGGTGTTAATTAACATCTAATTCAGCATTGGGTTATAGTTATAGAAAGGTAAAGAACAAAGAAGGTTCTGTTTACAGAATAACTAACTCTTTTTTTTTTTTTTTTTTGTTCTTTTTTTTCCGGAGCTGGGGACCGAACCCAGGGCCTTGCGCTTCCTAGGTAAGCGCTCTACCGCTGAGCTAAATCCCCAGCCCCAGAATAACTAACTCTTAACATTCTTAAAATGAGATCATTTGGTCTTTTTCTTATTTATTTATTTATTTAAAATTATGCTTTAAAGACTGGAAATACAATTAACATTTAACATGACTATAAAGGTCACTCAAAACACATGGAATTCAAGCTTTTTTTACTTTGTCATGTCATTTATAATTAATTATACAATGTAAAAGTAAATAATTAAAAAAAAATAAGTTAAAACACAGAGAAGATTGGTGCAAGTAGTCAGAGGATAACTGACCAGATCTTATACCACTCAGAGCTTTATAAAAAGTATTATTTCATTTTTCTCAAGTCCTTAAGATAAAAGTTTTTATTAGAAAATTTATAAATAAGAATTTATACAAAGAAGTTTAGTCTAACCTAACCTAATTCAAATATCTTATAGATTAGATATTTACACTAATTAAAAGCTTTAAGCACACTTGGATACTTGGGATGCAACCAAAATTTTATGAAATTTTTCTCCATTTATGCAGGATACCTTATTAAGATGATCATTTTTCTAATTAAATCGTTGCAATGATTTTAACCCTGTTCACACTGCTAGTTTAGTGGGTCTTACTACTCATGCATTACTGATGGCAACAAATTAAAAAATAGAGAAGCTACACAGCATGGTAGCACATGCTGTAAGTCCAGCACTTAGGGGGCTGGAGAGATGGCTCAGTGGTTAAGAGCACTGACTACTCTTCCAGAAGTCTCGAGTTCAAATCCCAGCAACCACATGGTGGCTCACAACTATCTGAGATCCAATGCCCTCTTCTGGTGTGTCTGAAGGCAGCTACAGTGTACTCATATAGAACAAATAAATAAATTTGTTCTTATCTTTTAAAAAATAAGTCAGTCCAGCACTTAGGAGGCAGAGGAGGCAGGTGGTTCTATGTCAGCTTGGTATACACAGTGAACTCCAGACCACCAAACTACATAGTCAGCTTGAAAAAGCATGTAGGGAAGCCACAGAGATATGGTTTGATAACGTTCTCTTGAAGTGTTAATCAAGTACTACATTTGCAAGGTAATCTGGAAGATAAATTTGGTAAAAGAAAATTGACTGTTGAAACCCTTCAACATTTTTAAGGAACAGTACATTGAGACTGCAGAGGAGACTCTGAAGTGTCTGATACATACCTGTGAGTAACTATCTTTTTTCACACTGCTCCCTCTCTACAGCACAACAATGACCCACACCTATGGCATGGTATGTACATGGTGTTTGTCCCAGATACCCAGGAATGCTGGAGTGCACAGTATAGTTTAGGGGATGGCAACTGTCCCCAAGGATATTGGTTCCCAGGCTTGTGTTAGGAGTGTCTTCTAGTCAAAATATCACTATTTGCAGATGATATGATAGTATATTTAAGTGATCCCAAAAGTTCCACCAGAGAACTACTAAAGCTGATAAACAACTTCAGCAAAGTGGCTGGGTATAAAATTAACTCAAATAAATCAGTAGCCTTCGTCTACACCAAAGAGAAACAGGCCGAGAAAGACATTAGGAAACGACACCCTTCATAATAGACCCAAATAATATAAAGTACCTCGGTGTGACTTTAACCAAGCAAGTAAAAGATCTGTACAATAAGAACTTCAAGACACTGAAGAAAGAAATTGAAGAAGACCTCAGAAGATGGAAAGATCTCCCATGCTCATGGATTGGCAGGATTAATATAGTAAAAATGGCCATTTTACCAAAAGCGATCTACAGATTCAATGCAATCCCCATCAAAATACCAATCCAATTCTTCAAAGAGTTAGACAGAACAATTTGCAAATTCATCTGGAATAACAAAAACCCAGGATAGCTAAAACTATCCTCAACAATAAAAAAAGGACTTCAGGAGGAATCACTATCCCTGAACTCAAGCAGTATTACAGAGCAATAGTGATAAAAACTGCATGGTATTGGTACAGAGACAGACAGATAGACCAATGGAATAGAATTGAAGACCCAGAAATGAACCCACACACCTATGGTCACTTGATTTTTTGACAAAGGAGCCAAATCCATCCAATGGAAAAAAAGATAGCATTTTCAGCAAATGGTGCTGGTTCAACTGGAGGTCAACATGTAGAAGAATGCAGATCGATCCATGCTTATCACCCTGTACAAAGCTTAAGTCCAAGTGGATCAAGGACCTCCACATCAAACCAGACACCTCAAACTAATAGAAGAAAACTAGGGAAGCATCTGGAAACACATGGCACTGGAAAAAATTTCCTGAACAAAACACCAATGGCTTGGTGCTCTAAGATCAAGAATCACAAATGGGATCTCATAAAACTGCAAAGCTTCTGTAAGGCAAAGGACACTGTGGTTAGGGACAAACGGGCAAACCAACAGATTGGGAAAAGATCTTTACCAATCCTACAACAGATAGAGGCCTTATATCCAAAATATACAAAGAACTCAAAGAGTTAGACCCAGGAGACAAATAACCCTATTAAAAAATGGGGTTCAGAGCTAAACAAAGAATTCACAGCTGAGGAATGCTGAATGGCTGAGAAACACCTAAAGAAATGTTCAACATCTTTAGTCATAAGGGAAATGCAAATCAAAACAACCCTGAGATTTCACCTCACACCAGTGAGAATGGCTAAGATCAAAAACTCAGGTGACAGCAGATGCTGGCGAGGATGCGGAGAAAGAGGAACACTCCTCCATTGTTGGTGGGACTGCAGACTGGTACAACCATTCTGGAAATCAGTCTGGAGGTTCCTCAGAAAATTGACATTGAACTGCCTGAGGATCCAGCTATACCTCTCTTGGGCATATACCCAAAAGATGCCCAACATATAAAAAAGACACGTGCTCCACTATGTTCATCGCAGCCTTATTTATAATAGCCAGAAGCTGGAAAGAACCCAGATGCCCTTCAACAGAGGAATGGATACAGAAAATGTGGTACATCTACACAATGGAATATTACTCAGCTATCAAAAACAACGAATTTATGAAATTCATAGGCAAATGGTTGGAACTGGAAAATATCATCCTGAGTGAGCTAACCCAATCACAGAAAGACATACATGGTATGCACTCATTGATAAGTGGCTATTAGCCCAAATGCTTGAATTACCCTAGATGCCTAGAACAAATGAAACTCAAGACGGAGGATCAAAATGTGAATGCTTCACTCCTTCTTTAAAAGGGGAACAAGAATACCCTTGGCAGGGAAGAGAGAGGCAAAGATTAAAACAGAGACTGAAGGAACACCCATTCAGAGCCTGCCCACATGTGGCCCATATATATACAGCCACCCAATTAGACAAGATGGATGAAGCAAAGAAGTGCAGAAGTGTAGATCGCACCTGAGAGACACAGCCAGAATACAGCAAATACAGAGGCGAATGCCAGCAGCAAACCACTGAACTGAGAATAGGACCCCCGTTGAAGGAATCAGAGAAAGAACTGGAAGAGCTTGAAGGGGCTCGAGACCCCACATGTACAACAATGCCAACAACCAGAGCTTCCAGGGACTAAGCCACTACCTAAAGACTATACATGGACTGACCCTGGACTCTGACCTCATAGGTAGCAATGAATATCCTAGTAAGAGCACCAGTGGAAGGGGAAGCCCTGGGTCCTCACTAAGACTGAACCCCCAGTGAACCAGACTATTGGGGGAGGGTGGGGGGAGGGGAACACCCATAAAGAAGTGGAGGGGGAGGGATTAGGAAACCAGGAAAGGGAATAACACTCAAATGTATATAAGAAATATTCAAGTTAATAAAAATAAAATAAAAAAAAAAAGGAGTGTCCTCTAGGTTGGGTCTTGAGAAGGTGAGAGCAGTTAGTTATTAGTAAGCAGAGATCAAATTAAAATCAGTTACTCTTAAAATTCACTGGATTTATTTGAGGTAACTATACAATGGTCCGTATGCCTAAAAGACTGCTCTGTTGGAAGTTAATGAAAATTATTTGAAGCAGAGTTAAGTTACTGTACATATAAATAATTACCATGTCTGACCACCTAGATGGCGATCTATATCTAAGTTGATCCAGAGCTTGCCTAGTGTAAAGGCCCTTCTCCTTGGGGATATGATATTGGATGGGGAAAAGAAGTGGTCAAAAATTATTATAAGCAAGTATCTTGCTTTGTGAGTTGTCTAAGACTACATGCAAATTACAATAGCAGTAAGCCATACACTTATCAGAAAGAATAAAAAGAAGCTGGGAAATAAAATGAATGGGTTGCTGTAAAAAAATCTGAACAGCTCTGTATCCCATTTTTAAATTTGGTGATTTGGTTTTGTGGAGTCTTAACTTCTTAAGTTCTCTGCATATTTTGCATACAAGCTCTCTATCAGATGTAGGGTTAGTAAAGATCTTTTCCCAACTTGTAGGTTGCTATTCTATTCTATTAATAATGTCCTTTGCCTTACAGAAGCTTTTTAGTTTCATGAGATCTCATCTGTCAGTTGTTGATCTTAGAGCCTGAGCCATTGGTGTTCTGTTCAGGAAATTTTCCCTGTGCCAATGTGTTTGAGGCTACTTCCTACTTTCTCTTCTATTAGATTCAGTGTATCTGGTTTGATGTGGAGGTCCTTGATCCGCTTGGACTTGAGCTTTCCATAAGGGGATAAAAATAGATTGATTTGCGTTCTTCTACATGCAGACCATCAGTTAGACTAGGACCATTTTTTGAAGTTGCTTTCTTTTTTCCACTATGGTTTTGGCTTCTTTGTCAAAGATCAAGTGACCATAGGTGTGTGACTTTATTTCTGGGTCTTCAATTCTATTCCTCTGATTGACCTGTCTCTGTACCAATATCATGCTGTTTTTATCCCTATTGCTCTGTAATATAGCTTGAAGTGAGAGATGGTGATTTCCCCCAGAAGTTCTTTCATTGTTAAGAACCGTTTTCACTATCCTAGGTTTTTTTGTTATTCCATATAAAGGTGAGAATTGCTCTTTCTATCTCTGTGAAGAACTGAGTTGGAATTTTGTTGGGGATTGATTGCACTGAATCTGTAGATTACTTTTGGTAAGATGGCCATTTTTATTATGTTAATCCTACTGATCCATGAGCATGTAAGATCTTTCCATCTTCTGGGTCTTCTATTTCTTTCTTCAGGGACTTGAAGTTCTTGTTATACAGATCTTTCACTTGCTTGGTTAGAGTTAAACCAAGGTATTTTATATTATTTCTGACTATTTTGAAGGGTGATATTTCCCTAATTTCTTTCTCAGCCCATTTATCCTTTGTTTAGAGGGAGACTACTGGTTTGAGTTAATTTTATATCCCGCCACTTTGCTAAAGTTGTTTATCAGGTGTATGAATTCTCTGGTAGAATTTTTGGGGTCGCTTATGTATAGTATACTATCATATCATCTGCAAACAGTGATACCTTGACTTCTTCCTTTCCAATTTGTATCCTTTTGACCTCCTTTTGTTCTCTAATTTCTCTGGCTAGGATTTCAAGTACTATCTTGAATAAACAGGGAAAGAGTGGGCAGTCTTGCATGTCTCTGATTTTAGTGGGATTGCTTCAAGTTTCTCTCCATTTAATTTGATGTTGGCTGTTGATTTGCTGTATATTGCTTTTATTATGTTTAGGAATGTGCCTTGAATTCCTGATCTCTTCAAGACTTTTAACATGAAGGGGTGTTGTATTTTGTCAATGCCTTTTCAGAATTTAATGAGATGATCATGTGATTTTTTAAAAACTAAATAACCAATTAAAAATGGGATACAGAACTAAACAGAGAATTCTCAACTAAAGAATCTCAAATGTCTGAAGGACCTCCCAGGACCCAATGGGGATGACATTAGCTGAAATACCCAGCAGCAGGAAGACAGAACTGGAAGAGGCCATCTCTAGTAGATAGACATGGCCCTAGTGAATGGCTGAGGCCACCCGTCCCCCTCAAAAAATTTAACCTAGAGTTGTTTCTGTCTAAAGGAAATGCCAGGACAAAAAACTGAGCAAAG
The DNA here is from genome assembly GCF_011064425.1 of Rattus rattus. NCBI lineage: Eukaryota > Metazoa > Chordata > Mammalia > Rodentia > Muridae > Rattus > Rattus rattus. Next base: position 66,930,446 of record NC_046161.1, on the reverse strand, counting down.
ACTGAAGGAAAAGTCATCCAGAGGCTAGCCCAACTTGGGATCCATCCCATCTGCAGACACCAAACCCTGACACTATTGCTGATGTGCTTGCAGTCAGAAGTCTGGCATAGTGATGATCCTCTGAGAGGTTCTGCCAGTACCTGACTAACACAGATGTAGATATTCACAGTCACCATTGTACTGAGCTTGGGGATCCCAGTGGAAGAGTTAGGAGAAGGACTGAAGAAGTTTAAGGGGATTGCAACCCCATAGGAAAAACAACAGTTTCAACTAACCAGACCCCTCAGAGCTCCTAGGGACTAAGCCACCAACGAAAGAGCATACATGGGCCAGTCCATGTTCCCATTACATATGCAGCAGAGGACTGCCTTATCTGGTATCAGTGTGAGGAGATGTGCTTGGTCTTATGGAGGCTTGATGGCCCAGAGAAGGATGATTCTAGAGGTCATGGTGAGGTGGGACTGGGAGGGTGTGTGACTATCCTCTTAAAGGCAAAGGAGAAGAGGATACGTAACTTTTATTTTTCAAACTTTATTTTTACTGATGGCTCTTAAAAGCTCTAATCTCCCTTGTAGCCCACCACCCACCAGAGGTAATGGAAAAGAAAGGATATGGGGGTGGGGGTGGGGCTGGAGGTGGGAGTGGGGGGGAATAGACTTGCTTAGAAGGGTTCTTTGGAGCAACTCTTTGTGTTGTCTGGAAATCAAGCAGCAGCAGCTTGATCCACTCACAAATATTTCACAGATACACCGGTAGTCCAGTTCGATAGTCAGGTTAGAAACAGCGGTGACAGGGTGAGATGACCTAGCAGAGACAACCAGGCTTCAGCCTCAGCTAAAGTCAGCAGGAGGAACCAGCAGGAACACCAAGAGAAGTTCTCAGCTGTGTCTCTCTCATGGAAATGAAGATCAGCGAAGACTTAAGACCTACAAGCGTTGCACAGCTAGCTGTACCAGCAAGCCAAGCTGTATCTGTCAGGAGTCCTATTTATACCCTCCAAAAATCACGTGTCCCCTACGTGCCTTGCCTCAGCACATGCACCCAATCAGCCCAAGTCTGAGGAAGTGGCAAGAAACTGCAGCACACCAGATGGTTTTTGGTGCGTTTCTCTCTATGGAGTCCCGAAGATGAAGCTCAACTGTGCAATGTAAGGTGGACCAATACATGTTATTAGCAGGCAGGCTTGCTTTCTTTCTTTCTTTCTTTCTTTCTTTCTTTCTTTCTTTCTTTCTTTCTTTCTTTTTTTCTTTTTTTTTGGAGCTGGGGACTGAACCCAGGGCCTTGCGCTTGCTAGGCAAGCACTCTACCACTGAGCTAAATCCCCAACCCCGGCAGTCTTTCAGACTTAGCAGAACATCCTCTCTCCTGTGTCTGCTTCAGCGAAATGTTCCTTCACCAGTCCACTTTAAAAAAATGTTCTTTTATGTGTTTGCCTCAGCAAAACACCATCCCATTGACTTTCCAAAGAACCCTTAAGTTTCCAGTTCAGGGAGGGAGTGGTAGAGTAGTGGACGGGGGACAACTTTTGAAATGTAAATAAATAAAAGAATTAATAAAAAAGAAATCTGAACAGTTCTGAGATGCTAGAAAATCACAAATATTTGGAAGGCTGTGTGCATGCTCAAGAGAGACTTGAGAAAGCTGAAGTTTTTACCTCAGGCTAAAAAGAAAGCCTCCCCAAAGCAGAAAGCGAAGGCTAAGTTAATTCCACGTCTGAGTGCTGATACTGAATCCTAGTGCATGCTTATGAAGACCCTAGTGAATAAAGACTGGGAGATTTATTGGTTCCAGGTCCTTAGTGAAATCTATGTCTTATTAGATGACTATTAAGCTAGGGAGATTTCAGTAGGTAGTCATAGTAACACAGCATAGTTCAAAAAAGCCACATAAAAATTATCCCCCAAGCAGCCAACAAATATTAATAACCATAAGAAATGTCACGCACAAACCTTGGGCAGGGACTGAATCTAATTCCCAGAGTACCATATTTTATGGCTAACTTGCAATAAAGAATTATGAGCTATACAAGAATCAAAATCTTTGCCCCCTTCCCAAATTGTAATCATTAGAAGTTATACCTGAGGAAGTCTAGACAGGTGTACTTGCTATAAACCAGCTACTTAAAATATACTCAGGCGCTCGCTTTGGCAGCATATTTACTAAAATTAAAATATGCAGAGTTAAGAGAAACCAAATCTCACAAAAGAGGAAATATCAACAGAAAAGACAGGAACTACATACATGAACAGTTATAGTTCTAGAAAATAATGAAATTTTGCTATGATAAAAATAAGTATTTAAAACTAGCAGATGTGTCATATAAGAAATTCAGGCTTAAATGGACACTAGATAGCAGCTTTAAAAAATTTCATATGAAGAAATAAAGGATATCATCAAAGACAACTAAATATAAAGTACAGAGTGAATATATCTTCTGTGTGTAATTTTTGATATTCTATCTGAACTGAAAGGCAATTACATAAAACATCATTTATAAATCTGTGTTGATGGGTACATGTGACAGAAAATATATGGAATAAGGGGAATGAAGATATACATATACACATATATTTATGTGCTTCTGACTTTCTGTTGATATAATCCAAACTAGATCCTGGGGCAGCTATTAGACAAAACCCTGAAATGAAAGTAAAAAAAAAAAAAAAGAAAATTATTAGAAAATAGCTGTTTAATGGACAGACAGCAATAGGAGAACAGAGAAACAAAATGAGGTATAACACACAGAAAATGATCAGTAAAATCAGGTAATATAATTCATACCTGAGTAGCAATTACTCTAAATGTTAAAAGATTGCAACATTCTAATTAAGTCAGGAATTAGTTACAAGAGACTAATATAAAACATGATTGAATCAGGTTATCCTCAGGGTATGGGAAGGAGAACTCAAAATCAGCTGTGGGTGGGAATATATAACTTATGCAGCCACTGTGGAAATCAGTATGGAGGCTCCTCCAAAAAACTGAAACCAGGGCTAGCAACATGGCTCAGCAGGTAAACCACCTGATGCCTTTTCTGTTTTTCTTTCAGCTGCTGTAATAAAAACACTGACACTGGCAAACTGTGCACATAAATCATGATACATTTCTTAAAAGTTAAAAAATGAAAATATTAAACTATATGGCCCAGCTGTACCACTCTTTGGTACAGACCTGAAGGACTCTAGTATTTCAGAGATCCTTATACATTTGTATTGATAGTGTGAATATTCATAATAGATAAAGAACTTTGCATTGGTTTCACAGGACTTTATTATTGACAGACATTAACTTGAAATGATTGTTACATAGAATAAGGCAGACTCAGAAAGACAGACACCACATTTTTACTTATATGCCGAACCTAAATTTCCATTGTATGATGCATGTATGCCTGTAGGTCACGAGACCAGAAAAGGAGAAACACGATTTTTATAGGAGGTGAAAAGGAAGCAAGCTAATAGAATACAAAGGGTGGGGACTAACTGGTGGAGAAAAGGTGAGGTATAGTTAGTAAGGCAATAGAGGAGAGGAACAAGTGAGAGCACAGTAGAATGACATGTTTGCATGAAGATTCCATGATGAAGCATTACTTTGCATAAACTAAAAAACTAATAAGAAATGAAACAAAATAAACAAAAGAGCTACTTACTAAAAAACAACAACCAAGATTAACAGACTAGCTAATTTTTCACAATTCAAAACTGTTTCTTATAGTTAGTGTGTGTAATTCCAGAACAAAGTGTGTGTTTGACCACTGGAGTACAAGTTCTGGACAGGCACAGACCATCCACAGTTTGCTCGTTTTTGCTTGCTACATTTAAATATTAAACAGAAAGCTGCTGGAGGCAGAAAGAGATGGAGGTGGGGTAGAGATAGGAAGGTCAAGGTCAAGAGTTCATGAACATCGGTCCCCAGCTCCAAAAAAAAGAAAAAAAAAAAAAAAAAAAAAACACCAAAAAAACAAAAAAACAAAAAAGAGTTCATGAACAGCCTCAGCTGCATAGTGAGTTCAATCAGGTCAGCCTGGGCTATATGAAACACTTTTTCCACAAAATAAGTATAGACAATAGAAAGATCATCAGACAATCATCAGACATAAGAAGAAAATATTCAATATGAACTAACAAAAAAAAACCAGATAAAACCAAAACTGACTAAGAATAAAAGTACAAGCAGATAGAGCGCTTGCCTAGCAGTGCTTTAAGGCCCTGGGTTCGGTCCCCAGCTCCAAAAAAAAAAAAAAAAAAAAAAAAAAAAAAGAAAAAAATAATATAGGAAGTAAAAAGACACAAACAAGGAATTCTATTTCTTCTCGTTAGGCAACATGTACCCAAGTTACAAGTACACAAGTCTTTAGCTGCTTCGGAGATAGTGACATGTGTTAAGGGTTCACTCAACACCATTGTATATTCTAGGGGTTAAAACCACCTAGAGAATGTAAACTGATATCCAAACATAATTTACATGATAAAAAGCAGCCATTAATGACAGCTATTAAAGATAGTAATTTATATTCTGTTACAGAATGATCTCACGTTTTGTTTCTGGTCAAACAAAGTACAAAATCATGTTAAGCTTCTATGACAATTGATGTCCAGTTTCATTCCAAAGATGCGAATTTGGTTCAACAAATACAAATGAATAAATATAATACAGCATGTGAATTGATATAAGGACAGAAATGGCACGAGAGTTCAGTAGATCCATAAAAGGCTTTTGATCATGCTAAACAACTTTTGTAACTTCCAGATAAAATCCCAAAGAAGCTAGGAATAGAAGCAAACTACTTCAACATAATAAAGACTAACACACCAAGAGAAAACATTTTATGAGTGAAAAACTCGAAATATTTTTCCCCTAAAATCAGGAACAAATCAAGAGTGTCAGTTCTGTCAACTCTATTCAAAACAGTTCTTTTGAAGGTAAGATCCTCTAGCCAAAGATATACTTTGGTCATAGGTTTTGAAATCAAGATGGCAATGATCTAGAAGCCTCCTTCCTGACAACTAGCTTTTATGATGTTGAAAAAAGGTGTTAGGGAGGATGATGAAGTAAAGTTCTCAACAGTTCTATCTGGATGTAAATCCTACAAACTACAACGTCACACTGGTATCTTGAATAATCTCATCAGATTTACGGCCAGCTCAATAGGCAGAAACTCATACTTGCTATTTAAACTCAGCCAAGAATCTGTGACTGGAGGCCACAGAGCCTAGAGGAGAATCTATACAACCAATTTGCTAAACTGACATCTGCTTTCTAAATACTTATAGCCATAGATTAGTACAGCTCTCACCCCTCATCAAGGAATTTTCTTTTGTAGCAGACAGAGGTTATTACAGAAAATCTTAACTGGTCAAAGTGCAGAGAGAAAGTGACTATGGAGTACCCATTCCCAAATAGGATACTGCCACCCTACATTCAAAGCTCAGAAATCATCACAGAATGGGTGGAGAAACTCTAAGAACCTGAAGACTGGGAAGGCTGCTTTGACAGTCTTTCTGGTCATGACAGGGATGGTGCCATGAGCTTTCTACGCTATGATTGCTTGTACAAGATCATACTAGCCAACCTTCTAGCACAGATGTGGGGCGAGTTCACAAGGCCCCTCCTCTAGATGAGGAGCTGTAGGTAGCAGATAGCTGCTGAAGAGAAAGTAAGTCCTCTTTAGGGATGAACCTCTCAATTGGTTGTATGTCCCACCAGTCAACCTTATACCAACTAACTGGATTCAGAAGAGAAATGAATTTGAGAGGGAAATGTGGGAAGGGAACGTGAGTAGGAGAGTATGGAAGGGAGGGATGGATATGGACACAATGCATGAAATTCTACGCAAAGAAAAAAACTCAACCCCTAACTAAGTCTTAATATTTTGGCTAGAGCAATAAGACAAGTAACAAACAGGAGACAAACAGGAGAGAATTATTCCTATGTGAAGATGTCACGATTTTGTATTTAAAATGTAGACTCCAAACATTCTGCCAGAAAAATCCTGAATCCAATAAATACTTTCATCCAAGAATTAAGATATAAAAGCAACTCACAAAATTAGTTGCTTTTCTATATACTGGTAGTGAACATGATAAATAAAAACTAGGAAAGATATCCTATTTACAATAATCTAACACACCCCCATATTCAACAGGATTCTTAGGAATAAATCTAACCAAGGACATGAAAGACCTCCACACGAAAACTAAGATACTGGGGGTTGGGGATATAGCTCAGTAGTAGGGCGCTTGCCTAGCAAGCACAAGGCCCTGGGTTCAGTCCCCAGCTCCGGGAAAAAAAAAAAGGAAAACTAAGATACTGAATAAAGAATGTGAAGATGTAACAAGATGGAAACAACTCTCATGCTCGTGGTTTGGCAGAATATTGTGAAAAGCTATATTACTAAAAATGATACACAGATTTAATGTAATCCCCATCAAAATCCCAATGACATGCTTCACAGTACTCAACTAAGCTGAAAATTAACTGTACAAGATTGGAAATGTTACTAGACTTCTTTAACAATATGAAGTTTCAATTTCTTTATTTTAAAAATGATTTATTTTTATTTTATGTGTATGAGTGTTTTCCCTGAGTGTGTGTACAGAGCCCACAGAGGTCAGAATAAGTTGTAAGATCGTTCAGATGGCATCAGATTTCATTACAGATGGTTGTGAGCCACCATGTGGTTGCTGGGATTTGAACTCAGGACCTCTGGAAGAGCAGTCAGTGCTCTTAACTGCTGAGCCATCTCTCCAGCACCTAAGTAGGTCTTTTGTATTTTAATTTGTATTTTACTGTTTGTACTAAATCTATGTTTACCATAAATATACATATTTTCTCCCCCTTCTTTTCTTGCTTTACATGTAGCCCAAATATAAAGCTAATTACTTTATACTTGGAATCTATCTGGAACACTGTGGGATCACAGACACATACTCTCATTGTACCCAACCACCATGTATATATAGATCTTGGGTGAGGACGAAACCAGTGTCAGTCTCATCAGATATTCAGGGTCCAGTATACAGTGTATACTCATCAAAGAATTTTAGACTGTAAGAATGAACAACTTTCAGTTTCAACTTTTCTTAAAACATTAAAGTTCCTAGTTCAGCTCATTTCAAGTAGGTATTCTGCTTTTTTATTATAGCCCCACTATGTTTTCTTTCATGAGTCGTTAAGACTTATGAGTAAGCTAGAAAGTTTTCTTTCCAGATATCATCAATTTTCTCAGTAAGTACAGCTTCTCTATATTGCTTTAAACTAATTAACACTTATTTGATAATTTTCTTCCAAATTCTATAATTACAACACACACTAATTTTTCTTAGTTTGATATTTTAATAACCATAACATTTTGGCTTTATTTATTCTACCAGAATGAATTTTTCCTTTCAAATAAATTATAAACATAATAAGCAATGACTGTCTATACTCTGTTTTTGAAGACCTATAACATATACACTTTTTATTTCCCATATTAAATGAATAATTTGCATAATCAAAGTTATTTGTGTGGAGTTTTTGTAATGTCACTAATCTCTTTACTCCCAGAATAAGTACTTTACAATATTCTCTGTTTGGAATTGAATTAAATGGTTTTAGATTCATGAAAAGTGGCTTAAAAATTCAAGTACAAAAAAAACATGTTTTAGTCTTTTTTTTTTTTTTTCCCCCACCCCGGAGCTGGGGATCGAACCCAGTGCCTTGCGCTTCCTAGGCAAGCGCTCTACCACTGAGCTAAATCCCCAACCCGTTTTAGTCTTTTCTTATGCACTGATTATTTTCATTGCCATCCACTGTTCCTCTACTCCCTTCCATTATTCTTGGCATTTTAAAATTCTGTAAGAATCTTTTAATTCAGTATCCCTATACCATCATTCTTTATTGTCAGAACCCTGGACAAACCCCTCATTTAATAATCCTTTTCTACCAGGGACTAAGCCACTACGCAAAGATTATACATGGACTGACCCTGGGCTCCAACCTCAAAGGTAGCAATGAATAGCCTAGTAAGAGCACCAGTGGAAGGGGAAGCCCTTGGTCCTGCCAAGACTGACCCCCCAGTGAATAGGATTGTTGGGGGGAGGGTGGTAAGGGGGGGAGGATGGGGAGGGGAACACCCATATAGAAGGGGAGGGGGAGGGGCAAGGGATGTTGGCCTGAAACCAGGAAGGAATAACAATCGAAATGTAAATAAGAAATACTCAAATTGGGGTTGGGGATTTAGCTCAGTGGTAGAGCACTTGCCTAGCAAGCTCAAGGTCCTGGGTTCGGTCCTCAGCTGAGGGGGTGGGGGGAAGGAAATACCCAAGTTAATAAAGATAAAAAAAAAAAAAATCCTGTTCTATATTACAGTCTATCACAGAAGCTTAGAACTGTCAGTAATCTTGGAAATTTCTAAATGCAATACCCAAGTAACAGCCAGATAGATCATAAGAATAGACAAAATAAATCACTGTTATCATTTATGTACTTATCTGCTTTAATATATCACAGTGTAAGACATTTCACACTTACTTGTATTCATCATAGACTTCTTGTTTGGGGAGTGAAGTCTCAGGATGCTCCTCTAAGGTATTTCGAATCCAGGAAAAGGCATGCATTTGCTGTGCCCGGCTAGATGACATGGCATTCTGATCACTAATCATAAAACAGACAAATTTTAGCTAAACCGGAGAACAGTTCCATTCATAATTTTTAAGTAAGGCCTAAATGTTATGTTAAAAACATATTAACAGATCAAACTGAACTCAGGACATACAGTGGATACTCAGTAATCTATATAAAAAGTGTCCATTTGAGACTGTGAGCCAGTTTTCCCTATCAGTTTCAGACTGAAATTAGTGGCCTGTTAGGCCAAACTGCTGGTCTGGACTCTAAAGCATGGTGAAAACATTACAGACTAGGTTTTTAGTTCTGGCCATTACTTTTGTATGAATATTTCCTAAACTCACTTGCCTGTTCATTTACCTATTTCCTTAACTGTTAAATGTTTAGAACAGTGTGGTAAATTCTTTATATTCAATTTACTCTGCACACTCAAAGAGCGTGCCTGTAGAAGCACCTGTCCTGAAGTCACACTAAAGCACTCCATCCCTAGGACGGACAAGAGATCTGAAGAGGGTCACCCTCCCAACACAACCCTTTTCACAACTAGGATCTCTGCATGAACTACTATGTCCACTAGAGTACTAATCTTATTACCTGGCAGTACTCTTATAAGCTGATATCATGAAATGGGCACTGCAGACCCTATACGACAAAATAGTCTCTGATTATGACACTAATCTCAGCCTCCTAGAATAACCCAATTCCAAAATACTGAGCACATTTTTAGAACAAGATATAGTTAAAATAGTTATTATAGTTGATATGCGGTAAGAACAGGTAAAAGCATAGAATTTTTATTTTATTATTTCTCATGTACAATTTTAAATGATTATGTTGAAAATAATGTGAGTGAAATGAATCCTCAGAAATATGCAAAAGGTAATGAAAATCTTAAGAACAGAAACTGAAGAACTGTTTTTCTCCACATTCTCTCCACTTAAGCATTTTTAGTGACGAAGCTAAAGGCAATACTCCAAGTCCTTAAAGTGAGGTACTATGGCCAACACTGTGCTCTCTCTTCCATCCGACATCCTATTACGTGCTTACTTATCACTTCACTAAAAACAACCCTATACTCGATTCTTCAGAATACTTACCTGGTTATTCTGTTTTTTTTTTTTTTTTTTTTTTTTTTTTTTTTTTGGAGCTGGGACTGAACCCAGGGCCTTGAGCTTGCTAGGCAAGCGCTCTACCACTGAGCTAAATCCCCAACCCCCTTTTGTCACATTTTAATATGGCATTATTCTCCCACTGTCCTGTGTGACCAAACCCAACTTAACATTTCATGGTATTTAGCAGATGAATTAGTCAAAATTGCAGGTGAATATTTAATTAACTAAGTATTATGAAAGACACAAATGATCTGTTGTTTTGGAAATCTGTGTTATGACAACCTTAGGAATACTAAAATAACAATCAATCATAATGCATACAGCTTGGTAGGGTCCTACAAACAAGGTAGCATTACAAAGACAAGGATAGGTCTACCTTTTCTCTGCACTGCTGAGACCAGAAGGCAGTTGAAGGTAGAGGTAGAGTTTCTCTAGGTCTGTAAACTTCTCAACTTCTTGCTGGTTACAAAGGGTTAAAAAGAAAGATTAAAAATAAAGTTAAAAATATTTCCTCCCAACTAAGTTTATTAATATTTCCCCTAAATGTTATTGATCTTTTTCTAATTTTCAAATACCTAAAATGTGACTAATGCTAATGGAGGCTAAAACATCTGAAATAAAACCAACAAACCCTTCTGAAATATGCAGGTGAAATTATAGTTTGACTTTCAACAAGGGCTTCTATTTAGATAAACTGGGTTATAAGATTCTCTACTATTACTGTTGCATAAATATTCCTGCCTTCCTTTATATGGGTTTCACCCATTTCATAACCCCTTTTTACAATAAAGACATTCAAGGTAACTTAATTCAAGCAAAACTTCTTTGTAATGTAAAGTGAACTGGTTACTGGTCTTTATGACGATATTTCTTTGATGGCGGCGATGGCGTAGGACATCTTTTTAAGACAGAGTCACCCTGTTATGCAGCTTTGGCTGTCCTGAAACTCTCTATGTAGATCAGGCTGCTCTCCAACTCACAGAGATTCACCAGCCTCAGCTTCCTGGGAGCTGGGATTACAGGTTTGTAATACCATGCCTGGTCGAGAATTTATTCTTAATAAAGCATGGTTTAAACACAGATTCAATTTTAGAAGCAGAAATAATCCCACAATTTTGAATTGCCTATTCATTTTGTTTATGTGTTATATACAATTGTACACATGTGTATGTGTATGTAGAGGCCAGAAGAGGATGCTGATTTTCCTTTATTGCCTTCTGCTTTATTTCCTTGAGAAATGGTCTCTCACTTAACCTGGATTTGGCAGTTAACTGATGGTCAGCCAGCCTCAGAGATAATCCCATCTCTCCATACTATCCTCAATCACACTGGGGTTAGAGGTGCTAGTCCATGCCCTAGCTTTTTATGTGTGTGCTGGAGTCCCTGATGCAGATCTTTATTTTTGTGCAGCAAACACTCTTACCAATTGAGCCATCTCTTTGTTCTTATTATCAACATTTACCCAAAAATTTAATCTTAGATTTAATTTACAAGGTGATTTAATCTATCAACTGTTTGCATATAGCTCCTATGCACATTTCAAAAATCCCTTGGCTATGAGTATTTTCCAAAGTATTGTTTTAATACTTAGTGAGTTATATCTCTTAAAGAAAAACAACAAACAAAACAAAACGAAGTAGGCATTCTATTCTTAATCCTTTATTGATGACTGCTGCCTTTTCTTAGTTCCCACAACATGTGCTTCTGGAGTCTGCTTAACTCTACTCTTCACAGTGCACTCCACATTAATCCTCTAGACAGAGCACAAACATTCTGTCCCACAGTCTTTCAGTGTCTTCATTTTCACTGTTACAGTAGTCTATGATTTTTAGCTCTTCCTTTCACATCCACCAACAGAAAAGGTTTATTTACTCAGCACATCAGCACATATGTTTCGGGTTTTGCTGTGTTTCACAAAATTTTGAAGAGAATCATTTGGCTATACTGTGTATTGTACATTACACCAATACCTGAATACATCACAATACTGATGAACACCACAATTTTTTTTGCCCCCACGGACTTATGACAATACTTATGTAACTGGCTTTCCTGCTTCCAACCTCTCCCTTCTTTAGTTTATTAAATTTGGCTCCTTATATTTTCATTAAATACTATAGTTCTCTCAACCCCCAAAGTAACTATCATACTGAACCTAGTGAGGCTGCATTGTAATAATAAAACATACACAATATTATGGACAAAGCCTGAGAACTACTGCTAAAAATCACAATCTCTGATCATTAAGAAAAGATTTATCTCAGAGGCTGGAGAGATGGTTCAGCAGTTAAGACTGCTCTTTCAGTCTTGAGTCTTGAGTTCAATTCCCAGCAATCACATGGTGGCTCGGACCTATGTGTAATGAGATCTGATGCCCTCTTCTGGTGTGTCTGAAGACAGTTACAGTATATTCATATACAATAAATAATTCTTAAAAAGAGATATATCTCATATTGATTGTGAAACTTGGGGTTCTACATAAATTTTTAAAATTTTCCAGTATGAGAAAAATAGAGAAACTTCAGAATAGAGAAGCATTGCAAAATATATTTTAAATTAAGATAAAGTACCAAAAAAGGGACTTTCTTTCCTATTTTAACCAATAAAAACTTGTAAATGCTGTTATCTGTTTACTTGTAATTGGCGTTTAGCACAAAAAAGGAAAAACTACAGAATAACACTAAAAACTGGCCAGATCAAAGTCTTATGAGGAAAATGGAAACAAAATGACCCACTCCAGTCTGAATTCACCAGTTTTCTGGTTTTAGATATTTGTGTCATTCACTGACAAAAGTTGGCTTCCAAAACATTGATAGTTGATTTAAGTAAAGACTCTTATACTAGATTATCAAGGCCAGAGTATCATGTGGCAAACATGTTAAACATATTAATATACTTGTGAAAATTTAAATGTGAAGAATAAAATGTTTTAATTCCATTTTGAGATGCACTAGTTGTTAAAAACCACATCTGGCTGGATTTATGAAGTAAAGGATAATAGTGGTCCATTTTGAAGGCAGTAGAGAAAAAATTGACTGTAAACACTTAAGAACTGTGGGTGTTTCTGAGATAGGATCTTACTAAGTATCCCTGGCTAGCCTTGAATCAGAGATCAGCTTGCCTCTGCCTTAATAACTTTATTCTAAGTCAGTGTTCTCAACCTTACTAATACTCTAAATCTTTAGTACAGTTCCTCATGTTGCAGTGTCCCCCCAACCATAAAATTATTTTCATTGCTACTTGATAACTGTAATGTTGCTACTGATGTGAACTGTAATGTGAACTGTAACCTGATATGTGACCCCCGTGGGGGCTGAGAACCAAAGGTTGAGAACCACTGTTCTAAGTGAAAGAAAACATTCATAAGAGACTTAGGCAAATTATTGACGCCTCCCCCACCAGAGGCTGTGAGAAGGGGAATGCAGTAACTGCTTAATGGGGAGCATCAGATACAGAAAATAAAACTCTTACAAAAAGTAACCAATGATAGTTTGTAACAGAGTTGGACAAAGTTGGGCAGATGTATCTTCATATTTGAAGACCTCAATCAAACTTTAAAAGATCTCATTTTAAAAACCCACACCAACATCCCTTTATCCCTAGACTTAAGTTTTCACTTTTTTTTTTTAAAGATTTATTTATTTATTACATATAAGTACACTGAGCTGTCTTCAGACACACCAGAAGAGGGCATTGGATCTCTTTACAGATGGTTGTGAGCCACCATGTGGTTGCTGGGAATTGAACTCAGGACCTCTGGAAGAGTAGTCGGGTGCTCTTAACCGCTGAGCCATCTCTCCAGCCCAAGTTTTCACTTTTAAAAAGATGTTCTTAGGGGTTGGGGATTTAGCTCAGTGGTAGAGCGCTTGCCTAGCAAGCGCAAGGCCCTGGGTTCGGTCCCCAGCTCCGAAAAAAAAGAAAAAAGAAAAAAAAAAAAAGATGTTCTTAAAGCAAAGCTATGAAAATGTTTTCAAGTTTAGGGTGAGCCTCCAGTATTATCTAGTTGAATAGACTGGGCAATAACTAAAGAAAAAACTATGAAAAGAGGAAAAGGGTTCCTGCCTATAACCACAAAAGCTTTCATCCATTCATACTTAGAGATGAGTTAACTTACTTTGAAACTTCAAGAGGGATGGGGTTGCCATCCCAAAGTCAAAAACTCCGATCCAAAATTGTTCCTCTGCTTTGGGTCCTAGTAGTCACTCAAAAACATGCTCAGCCTATGAGTAATTAGTTTGTATTTATGGACTCATTTAATAATGCTTTCTAGTATCAGGTTATACTCTCCCATCAACCAAGATGAAGTTTTTATCTGTTTTGTTCTAAGAAATTCTTTTGTGAGGTAGAATCCTAGAAAATAATATGAAGCCAGATGGGAACCTTTCTAGTATAGTTTAGCATCCAATTTTGTTTTTAAAAATCTAAAATTATAAAATATCACAAATAAAGTAGAGAAAGAGAGAGAGAGAGAGAGAGAGAGAGAGAGAGAAGGTAGGCATGCATTACTATGTCACATTTGTTTTTATTCTCTTTGACATTCCTTTAAAAGCATGTACAATAAAATTATTTGTATATGTTTGAAATACTAATGTTGTGAGACCAGCCTAAATGTGATACTGATATATAGCATTTTATTCAGTTATAATGAAAATTACTTTTTAAGAAAATAGATGGAAACAAAATACCTGTCTTAGAAAATACTGCATATTTTCTTTCAGATAGGCATTTCGGGGGACATAAAAATAAAAGCAGGACAATTAGGTACATTGAAAGGAAAAAGGCATAAAGGGAGGAGGATGAGAGAAAGCAACAGAGGGGGCAAGCAGCAACAAAATGTCATATCTACTTAAGAACAGGTCATAAGAAAAGCTACTGGATTATAGCAATCAGCATATGCTAGTGAGATAAAGGAAAAAGTACATAATGCTAGATAATAATTGTGTCCATTGTGAGTTTTTGTAACATGTCTAAAAGCAGAAATAGTTATCAAGGTTGTATATTTTCAACCTTATCAGTTTTAAATTTCTTCACCTAAACTGTTATACCAACTTATACTCCCAGCAGCAATGTCAGAATTTTTCCGTATTTTGATTAAACTTACATTTTAAATAATCTTATAGTGTTATTAGTGTTTCTATTTCATGTAGAATTTTAAAGTGATAAATATGGCTACACAGCTTTAATACAACAGCTTGAAGCTTTTCTGAGGTAGAAGATCTGAAATGGGGGCCAGAGAATCTGGATTTTTTTTTCTTTTTTTTTTCCGAGCTGGGGACCGAACCCAGGGCCTAGCAAGCGCTCTACCACTGAGTTAAATCCCCAACCCTGAGAATCTGGATTTTTAACAAGCTCCCAAGTGATGCTGTTCTTGTTTCTCAGAGATCATATCCAGGGAAGCAGTGTTCAAAGAACTTTTCATGTTCAGTACACATTTAAAATAAGAGCTCTTTATCATAGACATAGTATACTAATAATCCTCCAGTGGCTACATGTGTTCATAAGATTTTTCTCTTAGTTGTAACTAGCTATTCATTTGTTTGTGGAGACTTGGGATACCAGTCTTCTGATGTTTCCAGGTAGTCAAATACTGCAGTCTCTTTATTCATTATCTCAAATCCTAGCACTTTGTTCTTCAAGATTAAGTAAGACAGGGTTGGGGATTTAGCTCAGTGGTAGGCGCTTGCCTAACAAGCGCATAAAGGCCCTGGGTTGGTCCCCAGCTCAAAAAAAAAAAAAAAAAAAAAAAAAAAAAAGATTAAGTAAGACAGAGGGAAAGGTATGAGGACCCTTACTTTCCAGGCTTGTTGCTTAGAATTCTAAAATTTCAGTTTCCTAACTTTCTATGAAAATCATGGGGAATTACAGAGGATTATGATTCCTTTTGTAGAGTACCTACATAAATAATGTAAGGAAATTGCTTTCTACCCTCTGTCCTAGAAAACATCAAGCAACTAGGAGAGCAAACACTTTACATTATATTTGATCATTGTAAAAATTTGGCCTTCTATAATAAACCTACTAACTGACCTAGGTATAAAATGAAAATGGTTTAATTTCTCCACTCTGCTATAAGTAATGTGATCTAAGTACATGTGGAAGATTTGAGTTATCAGGGGTCAGGGAAGGAAAAGTGAATCAAGTGCAATGAGGAATCTTCACAAAAACCCTAGTGTAGTTGTTTGCATGAGAACGGCCCCCAGGGAATCATATACTTCAATAGTTGGTCTCTAGTTGGTTGAATTGTTTAGAAAGGACTAGAAGGTGTGGGCTTGTTAGACAAATGATGTCACCATGAACAGGCTTTGAGATTTCAAAGACTCATGCTATTCCCAGTGTGCCTTCTCTCTTTCTCTGCCTCACAGTTGTGGAGGAAGATGTGAGCTTTCACCTGATTTTTTGCTGTTATCATGGACTCTAGCCCTATGTAAAAATGAAAACAAAACAAAAGCAAGAGACTCCTTTCAAACTGAGAAACTGTAGTGCCTGGAATCCTTAGGTGCTGCAATGTAAATGCTACCAAAGTCATATCCAAGACAGGACTCTAATGTGATTCTAAGTGGATCTGAGTATAACACTGTGAAAGTTCTGTATCTAACAGTGAATAGATTTTAGTAAGAAAGAAAAAATTAAACGGAATGCCAAGGACATTCCCCATATTTAAGGAAAGCTCACATTTATGAATATAGTCTCAAATATATTTTGGGTTTTTCATTAATTTTATTTATTTATCTGCTTAATTCTTTAAAAATTAGGTAAGTTAATAAATTAAAAGAAAATTTTAGGGGCTGGAGAGATGGCTCAGCGGTTACGAGCACTGACTGCTCTTCCAGAGGTCCTGAGTTCAATTTCCAGCAACCACATGGTGGCTCACAACCATCTGTAATGGGATCTGATGCCCTCTTCTGGTGTGTCTGAAGACAGCTACAGTGTACTTATATGAATAAAAAAAAATTAACATTTAAAAAAAAAAAAGAAAATTTTAGGGAAGAAAAAAGCAACATGAAATTTTAAATAAAACATCACAGATAATTAGAAAGTTTTTACTAAGTTACCCCAAGGTTCTATCACAAAATAAACCTTATCTTCCAACCACAAGCATTTTAAAGCCATATTATTTTTATTTAGATACTCTAAAATGTAGTTTTAGGTTTAGTCAAGTCTGAGTATGCTGGCCTTGGTTAGCATTTAAAATTCACTACAGAATGATTCCACCAACAGAGGAGAAAAGGCACTTTTTCAAATGAGCCATATGTTACATGTATCTCTTTAATGACATACACTGGCAAGAACAGAAAACACTATGGTGAGCTACTTAAACTTATTGCTAGGAGTATGTACTCTTTTGTAGAAGGCCTCATTCTAATATCAGTCTGGTTCTCAGAAAGCATGTTCTTATATTCTAGCGTTCCAGATCACTTTTCGTCCATCTAACAATTTATAAGTTAAAGACAATAAGTTAATTCTCTTTCCATTTAAAATAGTAATCATGAAACACACATGAAAGTTTCAAAATTAGGGGTTGGGGATTTAGCTCAGTGGTAGAGCACTTGCCTAGCAAGCGCAAGGCCCTGGGTTCAGTCCCCAGCTCCAAAAAAAAAAAAAAAAAAAGTTTCAAAATTAAGTGAAATCATCCATGCATCCAGAATTGAGTATTTAGCATATCCTAGGCACTATTTATATTTTAGTCACACAAAACTAGACAATAAACAAAATTATACACATGATGAAGATACATTGGTATAAACAAAAAATTGGGAAAAAGAATTTTTTTAAAAAAAATTTTTATTTTATATATATGAGTACACTGCAGCTGTCTTCACACACATGAGAAGAGGGCATCATATCCCATTATAGATGGCTGTAACCACCATGTGGTTGCTAGGACTTGAACTCAGGACCTCTGGAATGGTAGTCACTGCTCTTAACTGCTAAGCTACCTCTTCAGCCCAGGAAGAATAATTTAAAACAGCGATCTTGCCACAAAGCAAAAGGGCAAATGCTTTGTACAATGGCTGACTCACAGCAGAGATTCCCACAAGATATCATTACTCTTTGTTACATTCAATTTTGTTATGTTTTGCTTCCTTTGACTGGTTACTGTGATGGCTAGGCAGGAGCAATGATAGAAGGTAGTACAGTACTAAGACAAAGACAGGCTTTCTTCTCACTTACTGTTCTCATAGATAACTATGGTTTCCCAACCCTATAAAGAATGACTCTCTGAAGAACTCTGACCAGAAAGAATCTGATACAAACTCCAGTATCAGACATTACAGTACAAATAAAGTACGGTTAAGAAAAATATCTTTGCTGAGGATGTAAAGCTTGGTGTGAGAAGACTTGAGAGCACTTATCATTTTTGGAAGAGAACTCAGGCACAACTGCTGACATGTAGGAAGGAGATGGGCTCAGAGTACAACAGAGACCAATTTTTTTCCTGGTGAACTCTTCCTTTTTGAGATAGAAAAATCAATGCAAGAATCTTTGATGAAATAAAGACATATATTAGGTATAAATTGAAATGGATTAAAGTATTATTCATTAATGATATAATTAAAGCAGAGAGTGTTAGGCCTCTATATAAAATTACTGTATTTACGGGGTTGGATAGTTAAGAGCACTGGCTGCATTTGCAGAGGACCCAGATTTGGTTCCCGTCATTCACATGTTGGCTTACAAACCCTGTAACTCCAGTTCCAGGGTATCCAACATCTTCTCCTGGGCTTTGCAGGCACCATATATACACCGTGCCTTTACATATATGTAGACAAACATTTATATACATAAAATAAAAATATAATCACTATGTTTAGTTGGTAAACAGTGAATCTTCAGGCCAAAAGGTCACTATAAATATGGGCAATAAAGCACTGGATAACAAAAAAATTTAATTACCACACACAACAGCATCTAAACATTTTAATATTAATATTAAAATTTAATATTTAGGAATAGTTTTAAGAAAATTTATGAAATTTACAGAGAAAACTACAAAGGTATATTGACAGAAATTTTGGAAGAATCAACCATAATAGTGAAAACCCAATCTCATCGAGGAAGACTGTCATAGTCACTGCAGTCCCAATAAAAAAATAGCAATAATTTTTTTCCAAAAATAGAAATTGGCCAAGTAGGGCTGGAGAGGTGGCTCAGCGGTTGGGAGCACCCGACTGCTCTTCCAGAGGTCCTGAGTTCAGTTCCCGGAGGCCACATGGTGGCTCACAACCATCTGTGAAGTGATCCGATGCCCTCTTCTCGTGTGTCTGAAGACAGCTACAGTGTACTTATATATAATGAATGAATAAATCTTAAAAAAAAAAAAAAGCAAGTTCTGAGAATAGAAGGCATCAGGGTGGTCTGGAAAGATGGCTCAGCCGTTGCTCTTCCAGAGGCCCTGAGTTCAAATCCCAGCAACCACATGGTGGCTCACAGCCATCTGTAATGAGATCCAATGCCCTCTTCTGGTGTGTCAGAAGACAGCTACAGTGTACTCAAATATAATAAATAAATCTTTAAAAAAAAAAAAAAGAAATTGGCAAGTAATTCTAAACCTTGAAAGGAAATGACATAAACAATGAGTTGTTTATAGAACTATTTTCCAGATTTCATATAAAGTGATAGACAAGACACTAATGGGGAGAGGAAGACAGTCCAGAAAAAGACCTGTACATTATGATTTTTAATAAGCTAGAGGATTCTCAATGAATGGTGCTGGGAAAGATACCCATTCAAGTGTTAAAAATCACCTGAAGCCAAAACAAATTCAAAATCAAAATGATTCCAAGACAAAAATGAAAAGACTAAAGTGTACACATTTTACAAGGAAATATATTAAATTACTATGGGGAGGTTGAGATAGGAAAGGCTATGTGGTGGTGGCACTGGCCTTTAATTCCAACACTTGGGAGGCAGAGACAGAGATCTGCATCTCTGAGTTCAAGGCCAGCATGCTTTACAGAGAGAGCTCCAAGACAGCTAGAGCTGCAGAGAAATTCTGTCTCAAATAACCAAACCAAACCGAACAAAACCAGAATCAAATACAAACCAAACAAAAAAGATGTTTGTAATTTGTCTTTAAAACATTTACAAAACGACACAAAATAGTCAAAAAGAGCAGTAGTGTGCACGTGACAAATGATTAAAGGAAAACAATACACAAAGAAGTACGTTATTAAAAACACCCAGACTTTCATCAAAAACAATCAGAGACCCTATTATTTTTGCTTGAAGCTGCTACCATGATCCCATTTCATCTGGACTGATAGTAAAGCTACCAAAATTTGGCTGCCTTCGTCTAAATGAAGCAGGAGGGAGGGTCAGATGCACACGACTATGATTTATAAGAAGGCTAACTCTAGGATCAAGTAACTGCCCCCTGGATAGCCCTAGACAGTTCCTTATATTGTACAAACCCTCTCTCTAACAAATAGGAAAAAGAATCTGACAACAGCTAGGAAATAATACCCAGGGGGAGATTACTCTAAAGATATGATTTTCCCAATGGGACCTCTGGGACACCACAAACCACTTAAAAAAGCTCATGCATATGGACTACATCTCAAGCAGACGACTATTAAAAGAAAAGATTGTAGATCATGCGTGGAAAACATGATATTACATAATCAAGAGATGCTAATCATCTATGTTAGTCAAAGAA
Organism: Rattus rattus; assembly: GCF_011064425.1. Lineage (NCBI taxonomy): Eukaryota > Metazoa > Chordata > Mammalia > Rodentia > Muridae > Rattus > Rattus rattus. Next base: position 66,910,070 of record NC_046161.1, on the reverse strand, counting down.
GGATCTAACCCCTTCAGGGAATCCCTCCTTTCCCCTTTGTAACTAAAAGCCCTGCAAAAACAGGAGCTCCTGAGCATGTGCTTTCTGAGCCCATTCTACTCTTTGGCATGTGCTTGGCCTTCATTCTCACTAACTTTGTGGCATACATTACTGCTTCTCTGTGTTTTGCTCAATTCTTTGAGACATGAAGGACTGAACATTGCATTATGAAAGATCCCCCAAGACCCTTTCTAGTAACATAAACAAGAAAAAATTGAATACAAATCAGATAACAGAAATTAATTAATCAATAAATAGCATTTTTAATAGTCTAGGTTGGCCTTGAACTTACAATCTTCCTGCTTCAGCTCCTGAGTCCTAGGTTTGGAAATTTTAATAGAGAAACCAGAGTAGAGAGAAAGACAATCAGAGAAAAAAAGAACAGTTATTGAGACTGGAATAACATCAGTGATTTCAATATTATGTATCTTCAAAATTTTAAAAGAGGGGTGAAAAAAATCTAAGAAAAGTATTTGAAGAGACAATGCCTGAAAACTTCCCAAAATTAACTAATCTACTAAAGATGAATTCTACAAAGCCCCAGTTGGATGATACAAAGTAATAGTCACATACATAACAGTCAAACAGCTGAAAGCCAGCACTTGTGGGCAAGTTAACAAGAGACAGAATGAATACAGAGAAATTTTGATAGCAATTAAGAGGAAAAGAGTTCATCACATTCAGGAAAACAATTATGGACTAACTGCTAACTTCACATCATAAATAGTAAAGACTGGAAGGCTACAAAATAACACTCATAGCAATAAAAGTGTTAAGCAATAATTCTATTTCCAGCAAAATTATCCTTTAAAACTCAAAGCAAAAAGGAGATATTATACCAAATGATGTATTTTCTAATTTTAAAAATAAAGTATATTTTTAAAAATAATTAACATTAACTATCACTTCAACAAAATTCTTTAATGCTCTCTTAAATTTATGAATAGCCTAACTAGTTTTCTACTTCCATTCTGTTCACCTTATCTATATAGCACATTCTTTCAAAAATATATATATTTATATTTGAGGGGGTTGGTTTTTTGAGAGGGTCTTTCTATATAGCCTAGTTATCTTAGAATTCTCTATGTAGACTAAGTTGGCTTTGAACTTGCAGAGATCCTTCTGTTTCTGACTCCTGAGTACTTAGATTAAAGGTATGTGCCACCATGCCTGGCTCAGTAATATATATATTTTTAAGATTCTGAGCACTCTGTCTAGTTACAAGCCTTCTACTTGGCTTTCAGTGAACTTAGATGGATCCTTCATGTCATAGCTAAGCACACCACTACTCTGTATGCTACTTCTTACTATAATTCTATCATTCTCCTTCCTTTCATGAATTTTAGCTTACTGAAATCATTATATCTTCCAAATATTCAAAACTCATTCCTAATTTTGAATTTGTATATTCTCCCTTTTCTACAATGTATTGCTGGCAGGCCATGCATGGCACAACATTTATTTATTTATTTTTGCTTATTATTTATGTGTGTGCATGTGCATGCCACAGCATGCTTATGGAGGTCAGAGGATAAATTTGTGGAGCTGGTTTTCTTTTTACTTGGGTTCTGAGGATAGAACTCAGGTTGCTAGGGTAGAGTACCAAGTGCTTTTTTATCCAACAAGTCACTTGCCAGACCATGGTTGGTTTCTCAGGTTTGCTTAGCTATCATGAAAAAGAGGCCTTTCCTGATCACATCCACTTAAGTTTATTCTGGTCACCATTGTTTATTTGCTTCAATGTGCCCTTTCCAAATTTTATGATGCATTTATCAATATCTGATATTTCAAGCTCATTTGTTTAATGTGAAACATTTTTTGTTCTTATTTAGTATTTTGTAATAGATATCACTTATCTTTTCCCTATTTTTTGCATGATGAAAAAACATGACTAATCCTCCAAAGTATGTATGCCTTAAGGATACCTAACTCTAAGAGTATCTGTTATTTTAGTTGTAAAAAGGAAGCAAAAAGATTGCCTATTTCAGAGCATTACTGTAAGACAACAACAAGAAGTAGAGGGATAAAGGAAGAAAGGAAAAGGAAGTCAGTGAAGGAAAACAGGAAGTGAAAGGTACAGGTAAAAACTTCCCTACAAAGCCATCCTTCAACCATTAAGTTAGAAATATAAAGAACCGATAGAATTTTCTCCCTATGAACAACTTTTACTCATTCACCTTTTGAGAGACTACTACATAAGCAATAACAGGAAAAAACCTAGTAAGATATATACTTATTACATCACCAGATACCTCAAGCCATCCAAACCCCACAGAATTTGGATAGGAGAAGGTTCTGAAATGACAAGGAAAGGGAATTTGCTATCTTGACAACGCATAATTTAATAGTGCAAAGTCCTGGATGCTCAGGTATATAGGGTGTAGCCTAGGCTCCTGGGAAAGCAAATAGTATTAACTCTTAGCCCACGTATGCGGGTGTATGTTGGGGGTGCCTGTGTGAGAATGTCTTACTGAGTAGCCTATGCCAGTTTTCAAACCTGTAGCCACCTTGCCATCACCTTTGTGAGTGCTGGGATTGCAAGTCAGGCAAGATGGCTTGGTTTTTCCCTATACATTTAAAAGACCTGAAGGCTGGAGAGATGGCTCAGTAGTTATGAGTTCTTGAAGAGGACCTGAATCTTGTTCCTAATACCCATGTAAGAGTATTACTCAATCCCCTGTAACTCTAGCCTCAGAGGATCCAACAACCTCTCCTGGTCTGCAGGTAATTGCACTATGTGGCAACCGCTCATACATACACATAAATAAAAATAAAATAAAAATTTTACAAGACCTAAAAGGAACTACCAATATAAACCTATTATTGTGGCTTAAATTCTTAAAAGCTGCAACCCAAAGACAAAGATATAATAACAAAAATAAATTCACCAAAAATATAAAAACATTTATTAAAGTAAATACTGATGGTTTTAATAGTAAATGTACACTATCTTTGTAGGTGAATTCTAAAAGGCTAACTAACAAAACAATGATAAAAAGGTTATCTCATAAATCAATCTACCAAATATCTGAAATGTTTTCTTTAAATAATTTCATACATAGTAATTAGAACTTTAAAAATTACCCATTTAATGAAATGTTTAAGTAATCTTTCAGTAAAGGTCAGTAAGATTCAAAAACATAATTGCTTACAACTCTAACTTTAGCACTGATGAGCTATATACAAGAAAATGGAGAGTTAATAATGAATGTACCTAGAGTGTTGTAAATGTAAAATTTATTTACACAAACTCAAGTCGTATTTAGAATCATTATTTAGAATGGCAGATTGTGAGGTACTGTACTTACCAAAATGCAGTCCACTTTAGATTGTACAGTTTTGCTAAAAGAAAAAAAAGTGAGTTAATAAAAATAGAGCATTTTTAAATATATGAACTTCCCTCGAACAGTAATTATATAAACTAAGGAAAACAGTGAAGCATCTCGTTAAGTACTGCATTTTGTTACAATGCCCACTAAAGTACAAATGAAAGCAAGTCATGCAAAACATTGAGATACTTTACAGTCTTAAAAGATAATGTAAACTAAATTACCTTTCACAGAAAGTCTAAGAGCCAAGAAGATGCAACAAAGCCTAGTTATGGGCATGGAAGATGGCTCAATGGTTCTGAGCACTTGCTACTCTTGCATAGTGGTTCACAACCACCTTTAACTCCAGTTCCAGGAGCATGCAGTGTATACACGTGCATGTGTGCACGCACGCACGCGCGCACGCACATACACACACACAAACACACACACACACACACAAATTGTGTAGCCCTGACTATTATGCTTGTATGTGTACATGTATACATGTGTTTACTCATGTAGAGACCAGAGAACCTCAGCTGTCACAGAAAAATGCAGTCTACTTCCTTTAAGATGGTGTTCTACTGTCCTGGGGCTCACAATTAGACTAGACTGGTTGGCCCAAGCATCCTCCTGTCTCTTCCCCAGTGCTGAGATTATAAGCACACACCACAATATCCAGCAATTTTAGGTGATTTCTGGGGCCTGAACTCAGGTCTTCATGTTTGAGAGACAAGTAGTTTATAAGCTGAGCTAAATCTTTGGCTCAGATTTGACTAATGCTTACTATAGGAATCCTTTATATATCCTAGATGCCAACTCCTCACACATATTTGACTTTGCTAATTAATAGCATCTCTGTCTAGTCAAAGTTAAAATTTTTAGTCCAAATATATTTTAACTTTCTTTTTATGATGTATTTTGTCTTGAGAACGCCTATCTAGAGTTAGAGAGATGGCTCAGTAGTTAAGAATGCTTACAGCTCTTCTAAAGGCTGGAGTTTGGCTCCCTGCACCCACAGTGAGCAGTTCACTGCTGTCAATAACTTCAGCTCCAAGAAATCTGACACCCCTTTTCTGGCCCACATGGAAATGCACACAAATATAGCATATTTATATTTTCCCCCTCTTCTCCCCACAAATATACACACAAAAATTTAAAAAGTAATCTGTGTATACATTCTATTTTTAGGACATCATTTAAAATCTCACTCTCTACTTGGAATTTCTGTGTGTGGTATGTGTAATATACATTTTTTTTTGGGAAAGCTTATACCAAGTTTCACGAATTCTTCAATCTATTCTTGGACCTTTTCTACTTTATTATTAATCTTATTGTTTTTCCCTAAGCAGTGCTACGCCTAGCTAGTTGATTATTTGACTTTCTTTCTTTCTTTCTTTCTTTCTTTCTTTCTTTCTTTTTTTATAGGATAACCACTTATTTTTATTTTAACTTTTCATCTTTTCTTTTCTCCATTTTTATTAAATTGGGTATTTCTTATTTACATTACAATTGTTATTCCCTTTCCCAGTTTCCAGGCCAACATCTCCCTAACTCCTCCCCTTCTCTATGGGTGTTCCCCTCCCCATCCTCCCCCCATTACCGCCCTCCCCCAACAATCCCGTTCACTGGGGGTTAAGACTTGGCAGGACCAATGGCTTTCCCTTCCACTGGTGCCCTTACTAGGCTATTCATTGTTACCTATGCAGTTGGAGTCCAGGGTCAGTCCATGCATAGTCTATGGGTAGTGGCTTAGTCCCTGGAAGCTCTGATTATTTGACTTTCTTTGTCCTTTTTAAAATGGCCAATGATTCATGGACATTCACTCTTACAGATGAACTTTTTAATATTTTTGTTTGTTTTATTTTATGTATTTAATTAATTTATTAGTTGACACAGTGTCTCCCTATGTAAACCTTGGTTAGCCCAGAACTTATTATGTATACTAGGCTGGCCTTGAACTCAGAGATCTGGCTGGCTCTGCTTTCCAGTGCTGGGATGTGTTCACTACATGCCAGGTCCATTCATTTTTTTTCTAAAATTCCACAGTAGTTCTCCTAAGAGTTACATCTAATAATACAGATAGAGACTGAACTGGGGTTGGGGAGCAGATTAATTCCATGACATCTCATAGATGGTATATTTATAGTTACTATTCATATTACATATCTAGTTGATTTCTGATATATGACAAATTATTGGCTTCATAGGCTGACCTTTATCTTCACCAGTCTTCTTGTACACTTATTAGTTTTAATGGGATACTGATCCTCTTGTGGAGAATCATTTCATGTGTAGATAATGATATTTTGACCATTTTCAGCCTTTATATTTCTTTGCTATTTCTAGCTGTAATCTCTAGTACAATGCTGAGGAACAGTAGTGACAGAAGTTATCTGTTTCATTTCCACATTAAAGATCTTTCTTCTAAACTCTTTGAAATCAAGAGAAATGTTAGTTTATGGAAGTAACTAAAAATTCCATGACAGAGATCCCGTACAAGACACTGCTAAAGAGACTGAGGACAGATAGGGATGAGACCAGATAGGTTATGAGCCTAGGGAAACCTAATACTACGATTCTGATAAAGCAACATGAGCAGTAAAATGCCTCCTAATGACATACTGCTATACCCGTGGACTAATGCCTTGCTAAATTCATATCAGAGAAGCATCTTGTAGCGGATGGGAATTAACACAGACCAATAATTATGTACAGAGAGTGAGAACGACTTTGGGGTACTTGGTCCTAAATGGGATGTTCATCAAACCCTTCCCCTAGGATCAGGAGATTCATGCAAAAGAGGAAGAAAAATGATAAGAGCCAGAGGTAATGGATGACTCCAAGAATGCTGTTCAGATACAATAGGATTGGTGCACTTGAACTCACAGAAACTATGGTGGCATGTACAATACCTACGCAGGTTCAAGTCAAATGTAGTTCCAGCACTAAGAGGAGGGATTGGACATGGGTCCTATCTCTAAACAAGATACTGGTGAAGATAAAGGTCAGCCTATGAAGCCAATAATTTGTCATATATCAGAAATCAACTAGATATGTAATATGAATAGTAACTATAAATATACCATCTATGAGATGTCATGGAATTAATCTGCTCCCCAACCCCAGTTCAGTCTCTATCTGTATTATTAGATTAACTGATACAAACTGAAAAGTGAAGAAAAATCAGTTTGTACTACCAGTGTCACTGAGTGTATCAACCACACCCCAGTGCAGACCCCATGCTCAGGAGTGGTTGGCTAATACGCAACAGTCTTAATGGTACTTCTGTGGACTTGTCATTTTACTATGTTCTGACTTTTTTTCCATCTTAATGGTCTTTTGCTTGCCCTGCTTCCCTAATAGGGTAGAGCATAGTGGCCCAGGCTTTAAATTCTGGAACTGGGGAGGTGGAGGCTGGAAAATCAGGAGTTGAAAGTTAGCTTTGGTTGCATATTGTTTGAAACTACAATACTCTACTTTAAAAAAAAAAAAAAGGTGATTTGGGAGGCTAGAGAGATTGCTCAATGGTTCAGATGCTTAGCTAGGCACAGTCCTACACAAATAGTGTTCAATCCATTCCTTGTACCTAGGTGAAAAGATAGGTGTGGCTATGTGCCTGTAATTCCAATGCTGGGAATGGGTAGACAGGTGACTGTCTGAGACTCAATTGTGTCCAACCAGCCTAGCCTCATCAAGATAGCCTTAGGTCAATGAGATACCATCTCAAAAACAACTAACCAACTTATCACCCAACATGGACTATTAGCCTCTGAATGTGCAGTATGCACACACTACCCTAGAGTCCAGAGGGGGAAAAAAAAAGCAGTACATAAAAACCAAATCCTGAATGATCCAGGTGTCATTCAGTAGACAACAGTTTTAACGTTAAGAATTATAAGCATGCTCGAGTATATAGGAATGATCGTAATAAATGTGTACATAGAGGTGGCTCAACTGAAAAATTTAAGCTGTGAAAATAAAACACAAATGTAAATTCTAGAATATAAAAAGTTGTAACATATATAATAAAAGAACTCATTGGATGGCTTCACAGGCCAGCAGAGAGCAGTAAAAGGGTCATAAATGAAAAACTGATAGATCTTACTGAACCTAATGGAGAAAGAGAAGTCATGAGATAATACAGCACCAGATCAGCTGGTCTGTGTCAGGAGAGGAAAGATGAAACAAAATATTTAATAAAGGTCAGATTTTTCACAAACTTTATAACAAAGAAAACTTTGCAGATTGCAAGAAGCGAGAAAACTCCCAGCCAGACATCTGCCAGCCCAGAGGAGGAAACATATAGATAAAAAGCATTCCGTGAAAAGTAGCCAGAGAAAAGCAATGCCACAGATGACAAAGAAGGAGGGAAGAACGACTGACTTCAACATAGGCAACAGATCTGCAAGAAGTACATCAGGGAAATCCAAGAGACCTAGAAGATCCTTTAATGTATGCTGATGTGGCAAACTATCTATCTGTACAGAAAGCAGCATACCTTATACTACAGGACACTTTGAAGTAGATCAAAAACTAAACATAAAAGCTGAAACTATAATGTATCTTGAAAAAAAAATACAAAAGTTCTATAATTTGAAAGCCAGAAAACCATTCACAGGATGTAGGAGTAATAACCTCTGAAAGAGAAATAAATTACAAACCAAGTGTGGTGCTATACACCTTTAATGTCAGTGCTCGAGAGGTGAAGTCAGGAGGATTAGTAGCTCAAGATCATTTTCCAGCTAGGAGGTGAGTTAAGGACCAGTCTGGGTTACATGGGGCTTTGGATGCTATAAAAATGAAAAGCAAGTTCTATGTGTTAAAAGCACCAAGTAAGAAAATATTTGCAGTATATATCTGATAAAAGATGATCAGAAGAACTCCTGTGACTCAAAAGTAAAGACAAGTAACCAATAATAAACATGTAAACAACTGGAATAGAAATTTTATAAAGAAAGACTATACAGAGGTCCAATAAATACATGAAAAGATAGTCCACATAAATAGGTTCTCAGGAAAGGAGAGAGGTAAAATAATACATTAATAGCATACTAATATAATTTAAAACAAATGGGTTGGAGAGATAGCTTAATGGTTAAGAGCACTGACTGCTCTTCCAGAGGTCCTGAGTTCAATTCCCAGCAACCACACAGTGGCTCACAACCATCTGTAATGGGATCTGATGACCTCTTCTGCTGAGTCTGAAGACAGCTATAACTTACATAAATAAAATCTTTAAGAAAAAAAAAAAACCAAAACAACTCAAAACAAAACAAATAGAAAGGAAGGAAGGAAGGAAGGAAGGAAGGAAGGAAGGGAGAGGGAGGGAGGAGGGAGGAGGGAGGGGAGGGAGGGAGGAGGGAGGAAGAAAGAAAGCAGGCAGGCTGAGCAAGCCTTGGTAGTAAACCAGTAAGCAGCAGTCCTCCATGGCCTCTGCATCGGCTCCTGCCTCCAGGTTTCTGCCCTGTTTGAGTTCCTGTCCTGATATCCTTTCCTGATGAACAGTGATGTGGAAGCTTAAGTCAAATAAACTCTTTCCTCCCCACATTTTGGTCATGGTGTTTCATCAGAGCAATAGTTACCCTACCCAGGACAAGAACAACAACAAACAGAAAAGAAAGATAAAGAAAAGAAAAAGAAGCCAATGCTTTTGAATAAAGGAACTCAGATCCCACAGCTATTTAAGAATGTAATGTTAGAATCAGCTATTGCTCAGGCTCTAACACCTGCAGCAGCCCATCCCCTCTGACAGACACTGACAGGCTTTTGAGATACTGTCTGTGAATCTCTAATTGACAGACTTACAATTGCCACACTCTCTCACTTGGACAAGTATATTTCCATTAAATTGGGTACTGCTGGCAACATATCCTGCTCCCAACCCCTTTCCTGACTTCTGCATGTAAGATTAAGAGAGTTTGGCTATAGGCTTGGGCTGTAAAATAATCCCCATCCTCAGAAAGGACTTGGGCTTTGGGGGTCCCTAATTTCCTCTCTTAAGAGCACCTGCTATATGACTATACATCCATGGCACCAATAACTCTTAATAAACTCCATATCCCCACAATCTGTTTCAGTGTTCTGCTAGAACACAAATCTGAGATCTTTCTTTAGGTAAATGTATTTTACTTACATGAACCATTTATTTCCTTCTGAGATACACTATCCTGCAGGGTTTTTCATAAACATGATTTATATAAGTCATTATAAGTCTGTTGATATGATTCTTATGATATATTACTTAATGTAAGAAAAATTATATTAAGATTGAGTACAACTTTAAAAATATTCCATTAAATGTTTGATAAAATAAATTTTAACTGAATAAAAGAAAATATCATGTGAACTTCCTTACACTTACACATACATACAATAAATTAAAAATCAAAAATGACTTATAAAAATCACACATTTATTTTTATTTGCTACTGTTATATCTGATAATAATGTCTCAATTGTAAAATGGGATTTTAATCAAGAACATTTTGTGCCCTAGTCTCAGGATTTTGGAACTTCCTTTTCCATAAACCCATTTTTTATTCCATTGAGTGAGCTGGAGGAAGGGTCTGGCTATAGCCAAAGACACTGACTCGTTGCTGAGCTTCAATGCCCTCTAGTGCTGATCCTGCAGAGCTAACTAGAGGTTCCAAACACAGGTCAAAAGTTATATCCCCACCTGGGGAGGGTGAGAAGAGAGGAGAGGAGGGAAGAGAGAAAGAGAGAGAGAGAGAGAGAGAGAGAGAGAGAGAGAGAGAGAGAGAGAGAGAGACAGAGAGAGAGAGAGAGAGACAGAGAGAGACAGAGACAGAGACACAGAGACAGAGAGAGACAGAGACAGAGACAGAGACACAGAGACAGAGAGAGACAGACAGAGGAAGGGAGAGACAGAGAGAAATTCCTTAAGGTAAAAGGCCCTCCAAACCAAAGAGAATCATCTATCTACAGAGCTACAATATCCATATCATACCTACATTTAAAAAAAATGACAGGGAATATAAGACAAATTTAATTAAAAATTTATATCAAATAACCACTTTACTTTCTTATGCTCCAGCAAATCATAAAAAAGAACCTATGGAATCAAGTGTAAATGAGGATAAGAACTCACCTGACTCTAAAGCTTCTGCTCTTGAGACTAGGCAAGCTAAAGAACACTGCGAGCCTCATAGCAAAAGCACAAAACTGACCACAGCAATAAGTGATATAGACCAACATTTTCTAGGAAATAAATGCCTACTAGAGAGTCGCATTAAGTCAACAAACAAACAAAGAAACAAGTATTTCCTCTAAGGAAGATTTTTTTCCTAAGGCTTGCAGAGGGCATGTAAGTCAAAAACATACAACTCATGATGTCCTATAATCTTCCAAAATCCAGACTCCAGATGAAATGATATTTTTTTTCTATTCTTTTTTTCGGAGCTGGGGACCGAACCCAGGGCCTTGCGCTTGCTAGGCAAGCGCTCTACCACTGAGCCAAATCCCCAACCCCCAGATGAAATGATTTTTAAAGATGATCAAAGGACAGAGAACATAGAATATAGTTATAAACAGAATGATACTGAGAAGTTTCAAAACAAGACAGTTATAGTTGCATACAGTAGGGCATACCTTCACACTGTGTTCATTTTAATAGGTATGAAAACCATTTCTTAATCTGCTTTTTCCTGACAACTATCAAGCTTGAGTAACTTTGAATAGTTTCACTGACCTTACTTATTATGTCTGATTAATTTTGTGCAAATTTCTACTTGCCTATTTCTCTCTTAGAAAATTACAGGATGCCTACCTGTTTCAAATGCTAATCTCAAAGTTGATTTTCAATTCTCTTCTCTGGGTTTGTGGTCTATCCTATTTCTCATTATCAACACAAGTTTGATCACCAAAACATCAAAATTAAATAAAAATGCCCTGATATTTCACTAAAGAATGCTAACAAATGTTTATCTACACATTTCCTTTAGAAAATAGATGATAGGAAACTTCCAAGTTTCTTTATGAATCTAGTATTAATAAAGTACTTCTGACATTGACGGAAATATATATCAACAGAACAGAACAGAAAACAAGGAAATAAACCAACTCAACTATGCTAAAGGGTTTTACTGATAAAGGTGCAAATGCAGTTGGATGGAGGAAAGGAAGCTCTGTCAACAAATGGTATTGTGACGACTCACACCTGCATGCTATAGAGAGAACCCTGTACTCTTTTGGAAGGCTACTGTTAAAATACAATGCGAAACTAGAATATATGAGGGTGAAGAGGTGCAGAAAACGGAACCCAGCATAAAGCTGGTAGGGAAAGGAAAATAGTGAAACAATACAGGAAGCAGTATAGAAATCCTCAAAATACAAATCAAGCACAAACTCTAATAGTCCAACTATTAGAATACATGCCCACAGCAACTGACAGAAGAACTCAGATACCTGTAGACCCACGCTCAGAGCATATTATTCATAAGAGAAACTGTAAAAGCAACCTCAATGTCTGTCAATGAATAAATGGATGTAAATAAAATATGACATATCCACAGAGTATTACTCATCCTTAAAAAGCAAGAAATACATGCTACAAATACACAGGTCTAATAGTTTGAAACACTATCAACCAAAGGCCAAAAAGTTTAATTCCACTTTGTACTCATAAATCAAATCACAGTGCAATCAAATTCAGAGGAAGAAAGAACTGTGGATACCAGGGATTAGAAGGCAGTGGAACCATGGTGTTTTTGTTTTGTTTGAGACAGCATCTCACTTTGTAAGCTTGGCTGGTGTGGAACTCACTGTGTAGAACAAGCTGGCCTTGAACTTATGAAGGCCTGTGCCACCATGCTTTGCTTTATTCATATTCTTAAAAATGGTTAAGCAGTAAATTTTGTTATATGTATTCCAATATAGTTAGAACAAATTTTAAAATGAACTTCAAGCTTTACCTTATTTATCCTTTATTTTACAAATTAACTCAAAATAGACCACAGACCTCCCTCTCCAAAAAAAAATATATATATAAAACCTTTGAGGGAGAAATAAGAGAAAATGGGATCAAGAACAAGGCAGTTCTTAGATTTGACATCAAATCACTATCTGTAAAAGGAAAAGCAGATATTGTTAAGAGGATTAAAAACAAAACAAGACTTCAGTTTTTTGGTTCAGCATAGAAAAATCTAAAGTCACCAGTTAGTCCTCAACAAGGAAAATACTGAAAAACAGATAGATCTCCTCTTAGATCAGGGAGAAGTCACAGGATAGACCAAGTCCCTTTGCGCTTGAGTGACTGACAATCACCAACACAAGTCTCTGTGAGGTCCAGAAAGTTCAGAGTGCAGGAGAAATATCTAAAGTATGGAAAGGAAAACTCTCGATAGTTAGAGGGCCAACCTGTAACACTAAAAACAGAAAGAAAAAAAAAACAACCCAAAACAAACAAACAAACACCACCCTTCAAAACTGAATATCCTCTCTTCTTAAACAAAACCGGAGGAAGTCTGTTGACATTGAAATGTTAAAGGAAGTGATACAGAGATGGCTCAGCAGTTAAGAGGACCTGAGTTCCATTTCTAGCACCTACACTGGGCAACTCACAAATGCCTCTAGTTTCAGATTCAGGGGATCTGTCATCTTCTTTAAGCCTGGATATATATATATATATATATATATATATATATATATATATATATATATATATCAAAATGAATGTTAAAGGAAATGAATAGAGAAGACTGACAAAGGTTAGAATACAAGTACACAGAAAGGAAGAACTTTAAGTACAGAGAATGTGATACTTAAGACTCCTTACATTCCTCTTAAAAAAGAGTCAGTGCTTGTTTATTCAAAATAATAACAACATATTCAGTTATACATGCTTATGCACACATTCCCTCTTCCTGCTTCTATATGAATAAGTTGGGTAACAAAAGAAGGGACTATTAAGAAAGCATTCATATAGGGGTTGGGGATTTAGCTCAGTGGTAGAGCGCTTGCCTAGCAAGCGCAAGGCCCTGGGTTCGGTCCCCAGCTCCGAAAAAAAGAAAAGAAAAAAAAAATAATTTGTAAGTTTTGTATTTTAGTATTAGTCCTAATTGTTAATTGTCTGCAGTTTATGAATTAGACTTAACCACAGTTATGTATGTCTAGAATGAAATAGTAAGTAATGGGGTTTAGGACTCAAGATTTTCAGGCATCTAGTGGATGCCTCACAATACATTTTCCAGGAATAAGAAGAGACTATAGCAATGTGGGATGGAGAAGATTTGAAAGCAGGCAAGGCTATCAGAAATAGAGTAGCACTACATATGATAAAGTAAGATACATTTTGCAAAAAGACACTTTACCCCATAAGGTACATGTAGTGATTTGATTATGCTTGGCTCAGGGCATTATTAGGAGGAATGACCTTGTTTGGAGTAGCTGTGACCTTGCTGGAAGAAGTGTGTGGGCTTTAAGACTTTCCTCCTACTGGTTTGGAAGCTAGTCTTCTAGCAGCCTTCAGATGAAGATGTAGAACTCTCAGCTCTGCCTGCACCATGTCTGCCTGGACACTGCCACGCTCCCGCCTTGATGAGAATGTAATGAGCCTGTAAGCCAGCCCCAATTAAATGTTGTCCTTATAAGAGTTGCCTTGGGTATGGTGTTTGTTCATAGCAGTAAAACCCTAAGACGCTACATGAGTCAAATGATAAAACTGGCAGAACCAGCTGGTACAAAGTCAGTTTAGGACACATTTGACCCTCATGCTGTCAATCACCGCTGCAGAGTACTGAGCAACAACTGTCATGGCACACACAGAACATTCACTAACACACACCACATTCTGAGCTACCAGAGAATGCCTTAACAAATTTTCTTTCACAGTATAACGGCATAAACTAGGAATGAAAATATAAAGATAGAAAACTGCAAATATGTAGAGATGACCCAAAAATTTGTAAACAACATATAAGTTTTAAAAAAAGTTTTGAGACAAAACTTTATTTTTAAAAAATGTTTTATGTATATGAGTGTTGTGACTGCATCTATGTATATACATCATGCACATGCCAGAGGCATCAGATCCCCTGAAGTTACAGACAGTTGTGAGGAAGAGGAAGAGGAAGAAGAAGAGGAAGAGGAGGAAGAGGGGGAGGAGGAGGAGGAGGAGGGGGAGGAGGAGGAGGAAAATCCAAGAATTATGTACAAATCTCAGTACAGGAAGTATACAGATGGTAACCAGCAGGTGCATAGATGCCCCCTGTATACACATCATTAGGGAAATGCACATGAAAACACCATGCATCTACGAAAATGTCCAAAAGATCCAGAAGTTTGGTAACATCAACTGTCATAATGACACAAAGCAAGCTTTTACTGACAGTGAGAACAGAAGCTGAGAGTGCCTCTTCAAAGAAAAATTCCTTACAAAATGAACCATATTTTTAACATATGTTCCAGCAATTGTACTCCCTGGCATTTATCCAAAAGAGGTGAAAACATGTGTTTACACAAAACCCTACACACGTGTTTATAACAGCTTGATTCATAATAGCCTAAAATTAAAAGCAATAAAAATGTCATTCTGCTGGTGAATGGATGAATAAACCACGGGAAAATAATCCATCAATGAAATATTACTCAGTATTAAAAAGAAATGATCTATATAAGCCACCAAAAAAAAAAAAAAAAGCATGGAGGAACATCACTAGATACAAATTAATAACTGAAGTAAGCCAATGTGAAAAGAGCGTATGTTGTATATCATGCCCACCAACAATCTGGAAAGGTAGCCTTATGAAAACAGTAAAAAGATCAGTGGTTGCCAAGGTTTGGAGAGGAACTAGAGATATACAGTCAGGGCACAGAGAAGTTTTAGGGCAGGGAGAATACTCTTCATGACGTAAACATGGGTGCATGTCCTTATGCATGATATATAGTATTAGGAGTGAATGAAGCCCATGTGGTTATGTATTGTGGGTCATAATGTGTTAAAGTAGGTTCAAAAATTTTAATAAATCTATCACTGGTATAGGATGTTGATGACAGAGGCAGCTATGGACACTGGACAACAGTGAGAATGCAGGCAATCTTTGTGCTCTGTGTAGCACTGCTACAAACAAAACTACTCTAAAATATGATCTAAAAGCCAGTTTATAAAAGACAAGTTTCAGGTTGAGAAAAATATTTCATATTAATATTTAGATTATATTTAGACTAAGACTGTGTGTGTGTGTGTGTGTGTGTGTGTGTGTATGATTAAAAAGTGAATAGGCCAGTAAGAATACATGCAAAAAGATAAAGAAATGTATATACATATGGTAAACACATGAAAAAGACAGCATACGATTATTAAGCCATTAGATAAATGTACAATGAAGCCACAAGACACACACTACACACACACACACACACACACACACACACACACACACACACACCTATTAGAACAACAAAATTAAAGAATGTCAGCACCAAATACTGGCAAAGAACAAACAAACAAAAAGGGATCACTGAGACACTGTTGTGCAAATTCCTTCAAAAACAAAACTGAGCAGGAATCTTCATTCTTAGGCAGTTATCTGAGAGACATGCAGATTGTGTTTATATAAACCTACACAGGAATGCTGATAGAGGCTAGCTTCTAAGAGCACAAATTAAAATCAACCATGTATTCTTCAATATGGGAATTGCTACACAAATGACAGTTATAGTTATAGTATTCAGCAATAAAGAGGAATGGTTCAATGAGCAATATAGGTAAGTAATCAAAGAATTATGCCTAACGAAAAAGGCTAATCCCAAATTTTATTTACTATAAAATTTGATCTATGTTCTTGAAATGGCAGAACTTTTAAAAGGAAAACAGAAGAATGATCACTGAGAATTAAAGAGGTTAAAGGTGAGGACGCAGTGGGTGTGGCTGTAAGAGGTACAGATATACCATCAGAACTTGAGGGTAATGGAGACCGTCCTGACCCTACCAAAAAATCCATTTTGGTTGTGATACCTGACTAAAGTGCTGTAAATGTGACTGCTGGACCAGGTTAGGCAAAGTCCAGATGGACGATTTCTCCACCTCTTAAAACTGCATATGAGTCACTCAATGGTTCCTCAAAATAAAAAATACAATTAAAAGTTGAGTATTAGAAATGCAAGTTATTTCTGTTCTGAAATGTGCATTTGGCTCTTTCTTCTAGGAGTTTATATCGTAAGAACATTTTCCTGCATTGTTTTGGAGGTTTTCTTTTAATTTATTAACTAAGAATTGACTATGGATCAAGGGTAAAAGGAGTTACTTTACTTTGCCTTTAATAGCCCATTCTTCCCTATCCTACACAGGCACACATCATCTAGGTTATTTAACTGTATATAAACGTCAAACTCCACAGATGCTGTGGCCCTTCAATCTTGTATGTGGCACAGCTATTTTCTGAGCTCCTCCTCTTTAATACACACTAGCTACACTCATCCACAAAAAAACTTAAATCATACCGGCTTTCTGAAAAATGCAGTTAGATTTAATTTGTAAGGAATTGATCTGGGTGTGGTTGTATGTACTACAATCCACTTGGGTGGCTAAGCAAGGAAGGTCATGATTTCCCATCAGTCTAGGCTACAAAAAATACTCTGTCCCAAACCCAAAAATATAAAGGAAAAAAATTACATTGGGGCCAACATGAAAGCTCAGCAGATAAAGGCACTTAACCACCAAATCCTGATAACCTGAATTTAATTGCCAGGACTCGGATGGTAGAAGAGAAAACAAGTCATGATTTTTTTGTGTGAAGCTTTCTAAATAGATTAACCCATGGCAAGTTTTATTTTCCAATTACTGCTACTCATTTCTTTTTCTCACTTCAATATGGTAAAAACTTCTGAATATTTCTAATTTAAAAAGTCTGTTAAATGTTTTCCTTTAATAGTATACTTTGTGATTTCTTGGTACTTTTCATTGAGGAAAACCTATTATATTGTTAATTATTGAAGAGCTTTAACAGGAATAGATACTAAACACCATTGGTTTTCATTTGCAGACCTCATAGAGCTGGACACTGAGGGTTTTATGCTGCTCAAAGTCTGGACTTCCTTCAAAATGTATTATGTTTGGGATGAAGTTAATTTATTAGTAGTTCAACTTGATATCTTTTAGTATTAGCTTTACATTTTGTTAGGATCAGTCTAGAATAACTATGTTTGTAGAGAAAAACTAGTCGTATGCTATTTAATTTATATAGTCTCAACTAATATCAACAATGCTCAGAAAGATGTACTACATCGAGCTCATTGAAAATTTGTTTCTCAGCAAAATGTGGCCTCTTTAACTATAGGTCCCAACAGCTGCTTTCTAGAATTAGCCCTGTATATCTGACATTCAGTACTCAGGCAGAGTGAGGGACTGGCACCTTTAAAAGAGTTTCTAAAACTTCTCAAACTACCCCCTTCTCTCCAGTATTTAGACATGTAGAGTACAGCTTCTTTAGCAGCTGTGCACTTTAATAATGGTTTACTCCATCTCAGACCTCTATGTAAGAATGGTCTGTTCTCTGCTTGGCTGAACAACACTATGGATCATCAATAAAAGTACACCTGTTAGACTTCCATTCTTTATGTTTATTATTTAATAGTAAATATAACTAGTAAGTGATGTCTGACACGGTATGTGCAATACTCATTACTCTACTAAGGTAGGGCCTAAAGGTGAGAATTAAAATTAACTTTATGTATTTTAAAAAGTTTTTATGTCATTAAGAAAATTGAGAAATAAAATAATGTAAAAGGAGTTTAAACCAAGAACATTTTCTTTAATGAGTATCTGCTAACTTTGGTGTATTTTCTTCTATTTATACACAAATATTTGAATATATGTACATTAAGATCATTTTAATATTAGGACAGAATCAACTGTTTATTTTTCTTTTCCCATGATGAATATATTCAAGTTATTATACATTATTTAACAATAGGATCTTTTATTACTATATAGAAAACCTTATTAGTAATTTAAAAATAAGCATTCTCTCTTTGTTGAACATTGATGCTCTACCACTATAAATTAATGCTTTGTTCTCAGAAACCACACAGCTCACTCCATAATTTAGGTATTAATATTTAAGTATTACTTTGATGAAGTCTCCCTGACCCAGTAATCTGCTTAAAACAGTAGTCCCATTCCTGTCACATACAATCCCTTTTTCTACTGTTTTACTTTCCCTCAGAATTTACCACCATACTTGAATATGCACTGTTATTTATTGTTTAAATTGATTAAATTGACTCTGCCCTAATACTGAAATGATCTTAATGTACATGCATATATAAACAGAAGAAAATACACTAAAGTTTGCAGATACTCAGTACAGGAATGTTTTGGTTGATTGGGTCATTTGTTTATTTTCCATGTCTCCTTCCACCAAGATAGAAGGTTTGGTCTGGAGAAGTATCTCAGTGGTTAAGAGTAAACACATCTTGCTCCTTTTGAGGACCTGAGTTTTATTCCTAGCACTCAAGTGGCTTACAAGTACTGTAACCCCAGCTCCAGGGATCTCACACCCCTAACCTCTGTGGACACTTGTACATACCACACTCTATACAATACACATAATTAAAATAATCAAAAGAAATATTTTCTTTTACAAAGAGATGCATTAAGATTATCTATAAAACAAATAATATTCCTTATATACAGATGGCATGTTAATGTATGTTCTTTGAATTTTACTGGAGTTAAAAAATAGCAGCTGACAACTTGCCAAGTACTTATCATATGCAAGATTCTATTTTAAGTGTTTTATATGAAACAGCTAACTTAATCTCTACTATAACCCATAAGGTGCACAAAATGAAAATAGTTTCAAAAGGTTAGGTTACTTGGGTTAGAAAATTTAGAAATTAATTCTAGAAAACACTATAAGGCTTGCTGTCTGTAATTTTGAGTTTTCACTTTAAAATGTTTTAAAATAAAAGTCTATTTGTAAGTTGTAGATCTTAGCAAAAATTTTCTGCCCATCTTAATAAGAAAAATCAATTTAGAAAAATGTATTCATCTTACTGGTTCAAAACATGCTGAAAAAAAAATCTGACAGTTGTCATACATGAACACATAAAGGCACAATTGTTTGGAAATATTTCCCACAGAAAAACCATATGTGTGTGTGATTTGTGACTGAAATTCAAGATAGTATTTTGACATTTTGCTTTTTTCCTTTTATAGAAAGAATCAAAAGCTTTGTAGCCTATCTGAAGTACTAGAAGACTGATCCATGAGGATAAGACTGTAAGGAAAATGAACAGAGCCAAGTGAACTTCCTGAGTCTAGAAATCTATGTACTATAATTAAAGCCTTATCAAGGTGTTAGGTAAAAATACTACTTTATACAAATATATTATCTTTGATATTCTATAATTACTCCTAATTGTTATGCTACTCAGGCAACACAATACACTTTTTTCTTTTTTGACTTTTCAGGGTTTTTAATATTCATATGCAGAGGTCTGGATCATTTCAGCTCCTTCACTGCCAACTGCTTCAGTTTCTCTGCCTTCTCCTTGTCTCTGATAACCAGGATGTGAAGATACCTGCTGCAGTGAACTTTGAACTTCTCATTATCTTTGTTCTCCCTGATCTTGACAGACTTAGGAACCTTCCACAGGGCTGTGAGCGGAAAATCCTCGATTTCCTGTTTTTCGATGCATGGTAACTGACACTTGGTTCTGGTGTCTGTACCCGTCCCCAAAAACCCTCCCTCCCACAATACACTTTTCAACTACTTAAAACATCAAAGTGTTGGGGCTGGGGATGGTTAAGTGGTTAAGGCTGCTCTTCCAGAGGTCCTGAGTTCACTTCAGAGCAACTGGTTACATGCTGATTCACAACCATCTGTTATGGGGTCTGAAACTTTCTTTTGGTGTGTCTGAAGACAACTACAGCATACTCAAATAAATAAAATAAATAAAATAAATAAACCTTTAAAAAATAAGCAAAGTGTGGACCTCTGAGATGGTTCAGTAGGTAAAGTTCTTGTTGTCAAGGTGAATTCTGTCCCTTCAACCCTATGATAGAAGAAAAAAAAAACAATTTCTGAAAGTTGTCTTCTGGACCCAACATTTATGCCACTGCATGGGCACATATGTACTCATATATGAATGAATGCACATGCAAACGCAATATGACATACATTTTTTAAAAATCAGTGTGTCCTAAAATCAGAAAAGGGTAATGTCTCCACAACTTTGTAACCTTACTAAAAACCATTTCATTGTTTGCTCAAAATTTAATGGTATGTAAATCATATCAATATAGTTAATGAATAAAAAAACCCAAAGTCATCAAATGTTTGAAAATCACTTTAAAAAATAAGATGAAATTAAGTGGTTCAAATATAAAACTAGGTAAAAAAAATACAGCAAGCTTTTCTTGAACTGTCTTCATAATTTTATCACCTTAGCACTTGCCTAAAACTTGTATAACAAAGGTTTTCAGATTCAGTGACAACACATACATGAAGTATGTTACAATTAGCTTGTTACTAAGTAATAAAATAGCATGGTCTGGAAAATGATATTCTTGTAGATAATATATGGGAGGGTCTTATTTTTAAATCTATTCTAACAATCTGTCTTTTAAAAATTCTATTTTATGTGTATGGGTGTATTGCCTGCATGCATATTCTGTGTTCCATAAGTATGTCCAGTATCCAGAGGTCAGAAAAGGACCTCATATCCCCTGGTACTGGAGTTACAGATAGTTGTGAGCTACCATGTGAGTGCTGGGAGCCATACCTGGGTCCTCTTTAAGCGCAGCCAATGCTCTTAACCACTGAACCTTCTATTCAAGCTCAACGACCTGTCTTTTAATTGCTGTATTTAAAATATTAACAATTAAAGCTATCAGCAAAGTTGGACTAGTCAATGCAATTTTTCTAATTCTTTACTTTGTTCTATTTGATTTCCATTTTTTTTGTCTTTTACTCTATTTCTATCTTAACTATTTTTGTGATGTTGGGGTAAATCAGATCTTTATAAACTACTCAACCACTGAACTACATCTCTCTAGCAAGGTTTTTTACTTTCTTCTATGAGCATGTTCCTACATGTAAAAGAGCATATGGAAGCCAGGGGACCTTAAGTGGTGGGTGGAGGTGGCCTTCAGGAAGCTGCAGCACTGCCTCCTAATATGTCTGTGTGTTTGCCTACATGTATGCCTGTGCAGCACATTTGTGCCTAGTTCCTACAAAGACCAGAAGAAGGTGTTGGATACCCCGGAACTGGAGTTACAGTGTGTGCTGCCTAATGAGTCCTGAGAATCAAACCCAAGTCCCTGATTCATCGCTCCAGCCCTTCTTTGTCTTTTTAAGACAGGAGTTTCTCAATGGCCTGGGGTTTGCCAAATAGGTGAGATCTGAGTATTTCTACCTCCTCAGTGATGGAAATATATGTTTCTACTACTGTCCCTGGCTCCCCACAACCCCCATGAGTTCTGGGGATCGAACACAGTCCTCAGGTGTATAAGGTAAGCATTTTTATCAGCTGAGCTATTTACCTAGCCTGACTTGGTTTTCTTTTTCTTTTTTCTTTTTGACTGATTTATTTATTTATTTAATATATATGAGTACACTGTAGCTGTCTTCAGACACTTCAGAGGGTATCGGATCCCATTACACCATGTGGTTGCTGGGAATTGAACTTGGAACCTCTGGAAGAGCAGTCAGTGCTCTTAACCATTGAGACATCTCTCCAGCCCCTGACTTGGTTTTCTGTACCCTTCTGGAGTACTATATTAGGGACCTTCCATCACTGTAACAAAATACCTGGGGTAATCAGCTTAATAAGAGAAAAGGTTTATTATGAGAAAAAGAGAATCTCACCATATTGAGGTTCCAATATTCACGTCAGTGGTAAGCCTTCAACGACCTAATATCTTCCAAGTAGGCTACAACTCTGAAATGTTCTGCTGGCTCCAGATAAAGCCCATAACATGAGTCTTTAAAGAACATTTTTGATTCAAACCATAGTGGGTATCAACTACATTTCCTTTTATTTAATCCCTTCAGTCAAATGGCCCTATAGTTTGCAATATAATTAAACTAATCCAAGCCTATGTTCAGTAACATTATACTCCCTCACAGGGCATCATTCCTAAGTTCTCTGTACAATCTACTGAAACACTGTTATTTACTTTATTTATTCATGAACTAAATAATGGTTTATCCAAGAACTATCCATAAATATATTATATTGTTGCTGTTATTATTTTGGACAAACTCTTATGAGCTCATCAATTTAAGAAAAATGATTCTTATTCCTTATTTCTTCCTGCTCTTCCATTATGTAGACTTGGGTTTTTTTTTTATATAATTCACAATTCCCTTTGCTGTCCTATTTTGCATTCCTTACAAACCAAGTATTTCAGTGACAAATTCTCTTAATATTGATTTCATTTTTATTTTACTTATTTCATGTGTATGCAGGAACACATGCCATGACACAACACATGCACATCAGAGATTATCTTCCAGGAGTCAGTTCTCTCCTATAGTGTGTGTCCCAGAGATTGAACTCAGAGGTCCCTTAAGGTCTTCTTGGTGGCATATGTCTATATCTTTTGAACCATCTCTTTGGCTTTCTTCATCATTTTGAAGGACAATTTTGGTAAGCACAGAATTCTACTTTGGTGTTTTTGACACTAAATATTTCACTTCATTCTTTCTTGCCTGAATGATTTTTAAAGGGAAGCTTGATACAGTTTTCATTTTGGGGTTTTTCTCCCTTGAATTTTTTCAAGATTTTCTGCCTATGAGTATCTGTAGTTAGAATAAAATATGTCAAGGTGTAGTGTTTTTAGAATTTATTCTGCTGGGTTTTCTCTGGGCTTCCAGGGTCTGTGTTTCTTTATCTAGTCATTAACTTTGGAAAAATTTCAAGACATCACGTCAACTTTCCTTTTACTTGATATTCTAATACATGTTATACCTTTTATAACTATAACTTCTTTTGTATTCTTTATCTGTCAGTTTTGGAGATGTCTTGGGATATTTTCATATTCCATGATTCTTGCCTCAGTCATGTCCACTCTACCAGTAAGCCACTGTTAATGATAGTATTAGTAATTTTATAATGTACCAGGGGTTGACCCCAGGGCTTGAGGCATGCTAGGCACTTAAGTGCACTACTACTGAACTAGGTATATCACTAACTCTAAAGAGTTATTTATTTCTATCTTTTCCTTTGGGTTTTCTATGCCTATGCTTATCTACCTGTTCTTGCATGTTATCTCCTTTAGAGCATGTACAATATCACTCACAGTTAAATAACCATTCTAATCCCTCAAATTGACTTGAAATACTTGATCTCTATGCTTAGTTGCCTCTTCAGACTTTGCTTATTTTGTTTTGGCCTTCTAGCATGTCTTGTACCCTGCAGAAGACCAAGCAATGATATAGAACAGAGGCAGAGAGCTTTTGTAACCTTTGCATTATCCAGCAGGAATTTGTTACTCCATGGTGTGATAGGCTAATGTTCTGTTGTTATCATCTTTGTTTTTGTTTCCCCTGTTAATTTTAGGCTTCCTTTGAGATCCCTTAAACAGGGTGTAAGCTGGCAGTTTCTTCAGACAGGATCCTCTGTGATTATACAAAAGCTCTCCTGTAAGGGTGGTGAAGTGTAGAGGGAGGGAACATTCTACACTCCAATGATTTGTTCTTAGTTTTTCCGAGTCTGAGCTGATTGTTTCTCTTCTCTTGTGTCAAAGACTAGACAGGTCTGAAGGTGGGTATTTTCCTTCCTCCAGGTCATTTAGGCTTTGGTAAATATCCAGTTGATTATGCTGTGGCAATACAGTTTCCTTGGAGGGGCAGTCCTTGTTAAAGAGAACAGACAGGTGTGAACATATTTCAGAATGGGTATTTTTCTCTTCCCCCTGCAGGAAGCACAGAGGAACTTGTCTCTCAACTTCACTTTTTTCCAGCTAAAGACCCTGGAAGTATAACTAAAGACTGTGTAGCTCCTACCTCCCAAAGCAGACCCTTTTTAGAGTATGTGTCTGCCTTTTAATTGCTGATTTGATGGGAACATATGCAGTACAAATGAAGATAAGATAGAATTAGATTCAAATACTATGAAAATTAAAGAAATTATAAGTTCACCTTTGTTACTTAGGAATGACTGAGAATACAGCTTTGCTGGACTTGGATTAATATTTTTTCGTAGATGAAACTTCTAATTATTCACACATTTACTTTTGAAACATCACCTGGAGGACTAATTAAAACAAAGGCTGCTACTTATCCACCAAGTTTTTCATTCAAATGAATCTAAGGTGGAGCTTCAAAATTTGTCAGCAAGTTTTCAAACAATGTAATATATTCATAATTTGAGAAATTCTGCTATAACAAACCAAGCAGAATAGGAGAAAAACTACAGCTGAAAAGGTTTTTTGTTTTTTAAAATAAAATTTAAATTTGTTTTATTTTATGTGTACAAATGGTTTGCCTCCATGTATGCATGTGCACAATATGAATGCCTGGTGCCTGTGGAAGAATAAGGCACCAGGTCTGCTAGAACTGGAAACAGGGATGGCTGTGAGCAACCGTGTGAGTGCTGGGAATGAAATATGACTCCTTTGCAAGAACACAAATTCTTTTTTTTTTTTTTTTTTTTTTTTTTTTTTTTTTTTTTTTTTGGAGCTGGGGACTGAACCTTAGGGCCTTGTGCTTACAGGCAAAAGCGCCTCACCGCTGAGCTAAACCCCAACCCCAAGAACACAAATTCTTAACTGCTGACCCATTTCTCCAATTCCTGAAAAGTCTTTTAAAACAAGAGTTACCAGACAAAAAAAAGAAAACAAACAACAACAACAACAACAACAAAAAAACCCCAGAAAAGTTCTATGTCAGACAAATAATGAGAACATAAGTGGCCAGTTTTGTGAATTAAACACTTTAGTAACTCAGCATTCTTTTCTTATTTTAATCATTTACTTCTCAGTTCGCAGATAAATCTACCTCCTTCCTCATCTGCAACCACTCAGATTTTCTATGCCATCTTCAGACTTCAGCCAAATAGGAAACATCCCTCACAGGTTCATGTGTTTGAATACTTGACCCTCAGGTGGTGCTGCCTAGGGAGGTAGTAGAACTTGTAGGAGGTAGAGGATAGGTGGGGGAAAAGCTTGCTGGGATAGCAAGTGACAGGTATACTCTGGTCCAAGTTCTGCCTAACTTCTCTGCTTCCTGATCTGTACCACTTAACAAAGCAGCTGCTGCAAGCCCCTCCCACTAGAACCCAGCTGTTTCAGCCATCCAAGCCTTACCTCACCTTGATGAACTATACTCTCCCAAACTAAGAATCAAAAGAAATTGCTCCTTCCATAAGTTGTTCTGTCAGGTATTTGTCACAAGAGATGGGAAAAACAATCAGTACAGCATGATTTAGCAAGTTGCCTCAGTTTTGTGTCTTGTAGTCTAAGTAGACCAAACTTTATGCTAAGACCAAATCCTCCAATTCAGTGTTACTATAACTTTAAAATACCAATTTTATCTTTTGGAAGTAGACAGGGACACAGAATAATCATCTCATAACTACATTCTGTTGTATTCTTGTATGGAATGTTACCGACACTTGGTTTAGTCATTTGCTCAGTAATTTAAAAAGATTTCTTTCTGATGAGATTTTTCTTTTCTTTTGAGACAGGGTCTCACTACAAGCTCTGGCTGTCCTGGAATTCACCAAGCTGGTCACAAACTAAACTCTGTAATTTTAAAGAAGGGTTCAACTGCTCTCACTTAGGGCATACATTATTTTGTAATCCAGATACAGTAAAAGAAATAGTAGTCATAGAACTAAAATCCTTAATTGTTACTACAGTTTTACTAATGAAATGTAAAAGAACAAGGTGCTATAAATTCCTTGCCATGTAAAATGCACTGTCAGATTAATAACCTGTTTGGTGAGGAAACGACAACATTAAATAATCAAATACACAAACATTAACACATTGGGAAATCTAAGTGTTTATGAGAATACAGCATACAAAAGCTAGTCACTAGTATCTACCACTAGATAAGAAATAAAAAGCTGGTTGGGCATGGTGGCGCACACCTTTAGTCCTAGCACTCAGGAGGCAGATCTCTCAACCTGAGGCCAGTCTGAGTTTCCAGAACAGCAAAGACTACACAGAGAATCCAGCTTGAAAGAACAAGGTAAGATAAAATTAAAAGGTTCAGAAGATGCTGTCATCAGATTCAAATAGCTATAGCATAGGAAGCAGGAAAAAAAATTAAGATTAAGTATTTAATCATTCAGAATTCACTATACAATATGAGGCTAGAAAAACAAAAAAAAAGTTTCTAGTACAAATGATTTAGGCTGCTATATCACGTGTTATGTAGGATTTGGAGACAGAGGTGGAAATTCTAGAACATCCATAATGAAAAACCATGGACAAAATCAGGATCACAACATACAAGGCTAACAATGTACTTGTTAGACTAAAACATGCTGAATATTGGCGATCATCAAAATAGGGCGGAACGGACTATATGGGTGCTATATTGTTTGTAGATCTTGTAGAACAAATGGAAATCTTTACACAGTATGGTGAAGAAGAAATTACTATAGAGTTTTAGGAAGACACCTATGAAAAGTAACATTTGTCAGGTCTTGTTTAGATAGCAGTACACAGTGCAGTTTAGTGAGGGACAGCTACCAGGGTGATGGATTACTTTTCACCACTGACAAAACAACAGAATAACTTGAGTGAGGAAAGGTTTGTTTTGGTTCATGGTTTCGGAAGCTTTAGTCTAGAATGGTGGAGAAGAGATGGCAGAATGAATAGGGGCTAAAGCAAAAAAGCAGCAAAG